>NC_045542.1:131957649-132077649 GCF_009769535.1 Thamnophis elegans | reverse complement strand
GGAATGAGTTGAATGAATGGCAAATTATGCAAGTATACAACCTTTATTTTATTGAATTATTATTATTTTATTTTATTTATTAAAATATATATATATGAACTTCTTAAGCCATTCTGGGGAGATTACACTCTTTGGTATGTGGCCTGTGATGTCTAAATGCAGTTGGTCATCAACTTACAACAGTTCATTTAGTGAACATTTGAAGTTACAAGGACCCTGAAAAAAGTGAATAATGACAATTTTTCACACTTACGACTGTTGCAGCAACCACATTGTCATGTGATCAAAATTCACCTGACTCTTATTTAGAGATTTAGAGATTTTAGAGATTTTATTAATATTTGTAGGCCGCCCTTTTCCCTGAGGGGACTCAGGGCGGCTCACATAAAATCGGGGAAGGGGAGATACAGACATTAAGATAAGACATATAATAAAATAATAAACAACATACATTCATCATTCGGGAGGGGAACTATCCTTGTCCCCAGGCCTGACGGGCGAGCCAGTTCTTCAAGGCTGTGCGGAAGGCCTGGACGGTGGCGAGGGTGCGAATCTCTACGGGGAGCTCGTTCCAAAGGGTCGGGGCTACTACTGAGAAGGCCCTCCTCCTTGTAGTTGCCAGCCGACACTGGCTGGCCGATGGTATACGGAGGAGGCCTAATCTATGTGATCTTATTGGTCGCAGGGATGTAATTGGCAGAAGGCGGTCTCTCAAGTATCCAGATCCACTGCCATGTAGGGCTTTATGGGTGACTAATAGCACCTTGAAGCGCATCCGGAGATCGACAGGTAGCCAGCGCAGCTCGCGGAGGATAGGTGTTATGCGGGTGAACCGAGGTGCACCCACAATCACTCGCGCGGCCACATTCTGTACTAGCTGAAGTCGCCGGGTGCTCTTCAAGGGCAGCCCCATGTAGAGCACGTTGCAGTATTCCAGCCTAGAGGTCACAAGGGCCCGAGTGACTGTTGTGAGAGCCTCCCGATTCAGGTAGGGTCGCAACTGGCGCACCAGGCGAACCTGGGCGAATGCCCCCCTGGTCACAGCCATTAAATGGTGGTCAAACGATAGCTGTGAGTCCAGGAGGACTCCCAAGTTGCGAACCCTCTCTGAGGGGTGTAGAATTTGACCCCCCAGCCTGAGTGATGGAATATTGGTCGAATCTCTGGGAGGGAAACACAACAGCCACTCGGTCTTTTCTGGGTTGAGCACGAGCTTGTTAACCCTCATCCAGTCCATAACAGCTTCGAGGCCGCGGTTCATCACGTCTGCCGCTTCATTGAGTTGGCACGGGGCGGACAGATACAGTTGAGTATCGTCCGCATATTGATGGTATCTAATCCCGTGCCTGCGAATGATCTCACCCAGCGGTTTCATGTAGATGTTGAATAGTAGGGGGGATAAGACCGAGCCCTGAGGCACCCCATAAGTTAGGGGCCTAGGGGACGATCTCTGCCCCCCCACTAACACCGACTGCGACCTGTCCGAGAGGTAGGAGGAGAACCACCGCAACACGGCGCCTCCCACTCCCACCTCCCGCAGTCGTCGCAGAAGGATACCATGGTCGATGGTATCGAAAGCCGCTGAGAGGTCGAGGAGAACCAGGATGGAGGAATGTCCTCCATCTCTGGCCCTCCAGAGATCATCGGTCAATGCGACCAAAGCGGTTTCTGTGCTGTAACCGGATCTGAAGCCTGACTGGAAGGGGTCTAGATAGTTTGCTTCCTCCAAGGACCGCTGGAGCTGGAAGGCCACCACCTTCTCAACAACCTTCCCCAGAAAGGGGAGGTTGGAGACTGGACGATAATTATTAAGGATAGCTGGATCCAAAGATGGCTTCTTCAGGAGGGGTCTCACCACCGCCGCTTTCAGTGCGGCGGGGAAGTTCCCCTCCCGAAGTGAGGCGGTGACAACCGCCTGGATCCAGCCTCGTGTCACCTCACTGCAGTTAGTAACTAACCATGAGGGACACGGATCCAGTACACAGGTGGAGGTACTTACAGCCCTCATGGCCTTGTCCACATCCCCGGGGGTAACGTCTTGAAACTCAACCCAGAGTTGTTCAAATTGATCCTCCTGTGCCTCGGCTGGAGCTGCAGGGGTGGAGTCCAAGTCCGACCGAAACCGAGCAATTTTGTCCGCTAAGAATTGGGCATACTCTTCGGCTCTGCCCTGCAAGGGTTCCCCCGCTTCCATTTATGATGGTTGCAGCCCTGGAAGGGTCATGTGATCACCTTTTGCCACCTTCTGACAAGCAAAGTCAATGGGAAAACCAGTTTTACCTAACAACCGTGTTACTAACTTAACAACTGCAGTGATTCACTTCAGAACTGTGGCAAGAAAGGTTTTAAAATTCACTTAACAAATGTTTCATTTAGCAATAGAAATTTTGGGCTCAGTTGTGGTCATAAATCAAGGACTTTCGTACCACAAAAGTAACTACCATAGTCTGTGTAAAAAAGTCAGATCAATAAGCACGTTATATTGTGCCTTATCTATGCCCACTTGTTGCTTAGCTTGTTGTAAGAGCCATGATGGCACAGTGGTTAGAATGTAGTATTGCAGGCTACCTCACTGTTCACTTCCAGCAGTTCAATCCTGACCAGCTCAAGGTTGACTCAGCCTTCCATCCTTCTGAGGTCGGTAAAATGAGGACCCAGATTATTGGGGACAATACGATGACTCTGTAAAACTGCTTAGAGAAGGAGAGAAGGATGTTAAGCACTGTAAAACGGTATATCGGTCTAAGCCAGGGTTGTCAAACTAAGGGGTGCTTAGATCTGGCCCATGGTGCTGACCTGGAAACAGCAAAGGACTGGCCTGTGGTGCCTCTGCCAGTGGAAATGGAGTTGGGGAGGGCCGCGTGCCCTCCCAAGCTCCATTTTTTCTGGCAGAGGGTTGCAGGAAGCTATTGCAGCAAAAAATGGAGCTTGGGAGTCTGTTTTCGCTGGCAGACACTCAGGCCACCACAGGTGCCCCCAACATGGGTGAAATTGATATGGCCATGCCCCCTGGCCAGGCCCCCCTGTGGCCCTCTGAGGTCAAACATAACCCGCAATGAAATTGAGTTTGATACCCCTGGTCCAAGTGCTATTGTTATAGCTATTAGCAGCTTTCAGTCATATTTAAAGTAAGGCAAGATTACATGCTTCTGGATTGTCTGAAATCTTTAGCCCTGCTTGAGGAAGGGTGCACTGCTACCATCCCATCCTAATCCTTCTATGTATCCTTCTATATAGACAAGGAAGAACCCCATATCATATTCATATATATATATATATATATATATATATATATATATATATATATATATATATATATATATATATATATATATATATATATATATCCCAAACTTCCAGATGGCCTCTCCTAATAGTTTCATATAGATGTCAAAATGTTTCTTCAGTTGCAAGGATATTGCATCTCCCAGCTCCTACAGGATAAAGATTTTCTCTGTGTGAAAAAATGTGATTATTCCTCAAGTTAGGGGAATCTTGCGCCAAGCCTGTCTGCATGATTGGATAGTTTATATACATTGGAACAATTGTAGAGAAAAGAGATCAATCAGCCTGCACAACTTTGTTCGGTAAAATTCCTAAGCAGCTGTTCGTGTAGCAGAACATTTCTGTGGTTCTGCATTGAACACAATCGCTTATTCAAATACAATTGCTTTAAATGGATGGCTGCATTCTGCAATGTGTTCCTTTATGAAGTCTATAGTGTCCAGGACTGGCATAAGACATATATATATATATATAATATAATATATATATCATGGTTTAAATGTGTCTAACCGTGCAAGGAGTAAGTAATAGTCAAGAAGAGAGACAGCAGGTTCTTTTAGCTTGGTAATTATTCTGGCTCCAGTCTTTTTTTGCCATCTGACAACATTCTTTATGCTGAATGGAGGTGTACCAATATGGTTTGTCAAGCCCCCTCATTTCTTCCCCCTCCCCAAACAGAAGAAATATGCTTAAATGTATCTGTTGTATCTGTCAAGACTTCCCATTTGTCAAACTATTAGTGGACCGACTGTCAACATAAATAAATCTGTCCATAAATCTTGACAAGTATAATGATTTGTTGCATTTGAGATGTAAGTTCTCAACATCAGGCCCTTTTGATTTCTAACAGGATTGCCTTCAGAGGCAAATATTTCAGATGCTGCCTTAATCGGGCCTTTCTCAAATGATTTCATGATTCTTTCTAGTTTATTTACGCTTACGAAGTTAACCCCTGCCACTATTTGCTTCAAAGGCCACATAGGAAACACTAGGCTATATACTACATCTGGTGCCATGCTTATCTTCACATATTGTATATACTTGATAAACTAGGAATATATATTTTCCTGGATTCCGAATTCAGGTACTTATTTCTCAGCAATTAATATTTTTCCAATAACACACATTATGCTTTTTAAAAATGGCAATACACAAACACACACAGACATCGCAGGGGTGTGTTCCAGCAAGCACTATTACCGGTTCACTTGTGTGCATCCTGTGCACATGCATGCATTTGATGCACCTTACATGTGTTTGATGCGCGCTGCATGCGCATTTACAGTGCAATTAAAATTGTTCTTCACATGCGCAGAACTGAAAAACAAGATGGTGACATCTATAGCACTGCCCAGCCTAGTTCCAGGGATCCAGGCCACCAAACCATTACTGGTTCAGTCAAACTGGTCTGAACCGGTAGAAACCCACCACTGATATGGGGCAAAAAAATGGGGCAAAACTCGCATGCTTGAAATATGTGTATGTGTGTGTGTGCGCGCACACATGCACGCACAGACACACATATATGCACATATTTCAAGCATGCAAGTTTTGGCCCATTTTACAACCTTTCTTCCCACAGTTGTTAAGTGAATCACTAAGTTAATAACATGGTTGTTTAGTAAATCTGGCTTTCCCATTGACTTTGCTCATCAGAAGATGACAATAGCAATATAGCAGTAGACTTATATACCGCTTCATAGGCCTTTCAGGCCTCTCTAAGCGGTTTACAGAGAGTCAGCATATTGCCCCCAACAATCTGGGTCCTCATTTTACCCACCTCGGAAGGATGGAAGGCTGAGTCAACCCTGAGCCGGTGAGATTTGAACCGCTGACCTGCTGATCTAGCAGTAGCCTGCAGTGCTGCATTTAACCACTGCGCCACCTTGGCTCTTAAAAAAGGTGATTGCATAACTTTTCAACCATCATAAGTACATGCCTGTTGCCAAGCATTCAAATTCTGATCATGTTACCATGGGGATGCTGCAGGAGTCATAAGTGTGAAAAATGATCATGTCAATTTTTTTCAAACCCATTGTAACTTCAAATGGTCAGTAAACAAATGGTTGTAAGTCATGGCAGTCCTGACAATTCCCCTCTCATTGTTTCCTTATCATTTATTGATTAGTCCAAACTAATATTTTGCGATACATTATTTTTATTTAACTTTCCTACTCCCAATGATTTAGTGACAGTGGACTAGGACAGAGACAGAATATGGTTGCTTTCTGTAACAAATATATATGTCTCAACTCTTTAAGAATTATATTCCAAGTTAGCTTGGTTTCTGGATCTCCCATTAGAAAAGAAAAGGAATTGCGCATTTGTAAATTTGTCTTGTGCAACCAGCTTGCTTATTAATAAAGAAGTCATCTGTCTAGTGCTTTTACCATTTTTGATGTAATGTGATATCCCTTTCAGATATGATATGATATCCCATACACACACACACACACACACACACACACACACAGAGAGAGATATATATATATACACACACACACACACCCTTTCAGATAGTTTAAAGGCATAGTTGTCAATTCTGTAACTCATTAGTCAATGGCCCAGAAAAAATGCAAAGGAACACATGAACTGATAATTTGAGGATTCAGAGTATGAACAGAGAGAGAAGGAAAAGTCTGATCTGAATTGATTAAGAATTCAAGTTTTCCCAGTTTGAAGAATCTTATCTCATTCTGAACTTGTCCAGATTCCTTTGAATTGAGGCTAATCTTCCGATGTTCTTTGCTTTCTGTTACTTCCCTATTATTTTTGCATGCATAATCCTTTCCACTGACAAGGATAAAGAAAGTGCTGTCAGTAAGCTTGCAAAGGACTACCCCTTAATGATGTTTGCTTATGCTCTGGGGGTTGTGTGGTGTTTTTTTTTTCCTTTTTAATTTTCATTTCTTACTGCAACATAGACAGGAACCAAAGCTTCCGCCCCAGAGGAAAAATAAACTCAAGTCTCACTAATCTCCTTCAGTGGGGAGACAGAAGAGAGAACAATAAGTCTAATGCTTTCCACTATAGGTGTCCATTTCTAACACGACAATGCCCAAATGATGCCAGGTGCGTCATGACATCAAGGCACAAGCTCTGCTTTCTCGTACTCACATTCCAACCTGAAACACAAGTTTATGTTATGCCATCACAATGCATTTACATTGATGGAGAAATCCAAGATACTGTAAGTTCTGTATCCTGTCTGTGGTAAGTCTCTTCTTCCTTTTTGACTCACTGGGCACATCAGTAAGAAGAGGACTATCAACACAAGGTATTAAGTGCTCTTCCCATGGCAAAGCGTATCTTCCAGGACCTACATTCCAGGAAGAATGGAAGTGGTGCTCAGGCACTCATTCAAATTTATATTCATGAAATTCAAGGAGGTGAGCAGTCGGGGTTAATGTGCATCTCATCAAAGAAGTTCAGATTGTCAGGAATTAAGCACAAATTAGTTCCAAATGTAGCTCTCTACATTAGAGCTAGGACGATTACTCAAAAAATTGCAGCAATCCTGTTAGGTTATGCAGATCTTTGTACAGCTGTGATGGCAGGCTTGGGGATTTCTTTGGATATTTTTGAACATATTATACCATCTCTAACATTCCTTCCCTCCATTAAAGATGGGGGGAAAGAACAAGGTATTTTCCCCAATCTGGCCATAAGGAACATGGGGGGAAATGCACAACCTTCAACAACTATACTGAATGGGTATAGCTTTACAATTCGGATAACAAAGGATCACCAGGCATGCATGAGTGAGTAGCTAAGCTTCAGAGATAAGACACAATATAAACTTTAGGAATCATCCCAATTTTCATTATTTAAATTTTATGCAGAAGCCTAGATAAGCAAAATCACAGGTAATCCTTGACGTACAACAGTTCATTCAGTGACCGTTGGAAGTTACAACAGCACTGAAAAAATTGACTTATGAAGTTATGATCATTTTTCAGAGTTATGACCATTGTGGCATCCCCATGGTCACATGATTTACATTTGGATGCTTGCAACTAACTCACATTTATGATGGTTGCTGTGTCCTGGAGTCATGTAATTCCCTTTTGCGACCTTCTGACAGGTAAAGTCAACGGGGAAATCAGATTCACATAACAACTATGTTACTAATTTAAGAACTGCAGTGACTAATTAATCAATCGCAGTGATTTGCTTAACAAATTTTAACCAAAGAAAAGATTCATAAAATGGGGCAAAACTCAACAAATTTTTCACTTAACAACATAAATGTTGGCCTCAATTGTGTTTGTAAGTTGAGGATTACCTGTATAAATACTGTGCTGCTTCATTTGTAAGTCTTATTTAACTTTTTGAAGAGGTCATAACCTAATAGTCAACTAGATGTTGAAGGACCCAAGGATATCCAATTAAATAGAGTTGAGTATCAGATGATATCAAAAATCTCTACTTGAACCCTAGTAGCTCTATACTGGGGTAGATAAATACAGATAGTTCTTGACTTATAATCACAATTTGGGCCAGCATTTGTGTTGGTAAGCAGTATGGTTGTTTTAAGTGGCACCTGATTTTGCAATCTTATTCACCATGGTGGTTAATCCAATTACCATAGTTGTTAAGTGAACTGTGCAATCGTTAAGCAAATCCATCTTCCTTTCGTAGTTGGAAATACCTGGGAAGATTTCAAATGGTGAACAAATGGGATGACGCAACTAACATAAATACATGCCAGTTGCCAAGTGTGCAAATATTTTATCATATGCCCGTGTGAATGCCGCAATGGTGATAAGTACAAGGACCAGTTGTAAGTCACTCTCTTCACTGCCATTGTAACTTCAAATAGTTGCTAAATGAATGATTGTAAGTCATGGACTATCTGATTAACATACTATGATATAAAATGCCTTCTGTAGGAGATGACTAGGCTAAGTCTAAGGGAGGGATCAAACACCTTTTGCATCCCCAAGGGATCTAAATCCAACCCATTCAAATTCTATTGACTCTTATCTATTGCCAGTTTGCTTGGACCATTAGTATGTCAGATTCTTGTAGAGACCTTAAGCTTGCAATAAATCTTTATGCCCATTTGAACTGCTGGATCTTCTGATTTCCCTGGCACTTGACACCTTCCTCCAGATCTACATAAAAATGCATTGAGTTGGAAGAATAGAGACAAATATATGTATGTATATGTTTATATTTCAGTGTAAGTTCACAAGATCAGGATCATCAAATGAGATAAATAGGGAAGGCAATAGTTCAGTCTTCAGAAAGGGCCATCTGGTCTCCTGGTCCTTATCCCTCTTCTGCTCATCCGTTTGATTACCAGAGTCCAAATAAATTGCCTTCAGCTTTAGTGACTGCAGTCTGTTGGGGCTGGAGCTCGTTCTCTCCTTCTCTCTTTCTTCCTTCACATGCACACTTCAAACACCAGCAATAATTAGTTTTGGGCTAGCAGAATCTGAGGTTAAGAAAGACAAATTGTTTTTCTTCTCCTGAAAGTGCTCACAAAAATCCACCCCATTTGGCTAGTTCTATCACTTAAGTTAGAAATCTGCAGGCATTCAGGAGGAAAAATATGTTGTTTTTTATGGCACATTACTCAAGTACACTTAAACTCTTGTCATATGGGAAGGCAGTTACAAAGCGAGGGTATGCTTGGTTGCCTATTGCAACACGCCTTTGACAATCTGCATGGAGGGAAGGAGTCTCTGATGTATTCGCAACTTTGTACGGCCACCATTTATTTGTTTAAAAAATAACTAGCTTAGCTCTTGTAGTGTTGCACATCCTCTTTTATTTTAAAAGCAGATTTCTCAACCGAAGTCATGAAAGCACAATGAAGGCTTTTTTTTTTTTTTACAAACGATTTGCCTGTTACAGAATCAGTTTCTAAATTTATGACATTATTTGCAAATGAGACTAAAAATATTCCTGGAGTATGATTTTATTGTACTGCGGGAATAAATTGTGACCCCCTTGCTATATTTCATACAGCAAAAACAATGCCAACAACAAGAGCGGAGACATAAAACAGCACCTCCAAACTACTATTGTAAAGCAAAGGAGTAACACTTTCTTGCAGAAGTGAAGAATTTGAAGAGTTCTAATCTGGCAGGAATGCTTCCTCTTTGTAATTTTAACAGAACAGCATGGCAGACCATATACGAAACCTTTGGCTGATAGAAATTCTGAATGATCCAACTATTATTCTCTCAGAAATGGGGGCTTATCCAATTCCAACACTCTCATTATTAAAATGCAACTATGTCATAGAATTAGACTTGTAGGGAAGCTGAGTCACAGTAACTGGATTTCTTTTCTGGTTGATTTGAAACATTTCATTGCTTATCCAAGTAGCTTCTTCAGTCTGACTCCCTGGTTAGGGGAACTCCATATATGTTCTCCAGGAGGTTTCATTTCTTACCTAGTCTGGCTAGGGTTAGGGTTCAAAGGTGGATTCCTTCCAGCATTACTATTGGTTCGGTGAGCAAAAAAAAATTCTGCGCATGTGCAGAACAGAAAATCAAGATGGCGGTGCCAAGCATAGAACCCGTTCAGGCGCATGTCCATCCAAGTTACTACCTATTCAGCCGAACTAGTCCGAATCAGTAGAAACCCACCTCTGTTAGGGTTAGGTGAGTAGGCAGTCTTAAAGAGTTGCTCCTAAATCCTTTCTCCTAGGTGGGGTGTTAACTGTGGGCTCCCTGGTGAACCTCTGATGTGGTCTTAATCTTCCTGGGAACTGATGAAAGAGCAGCATAAAAAATGGGAAACAGGTTGGGTCTGAAGTAGTGGTGGGTTTCAATTTATTTTACTACCGGTTTACTCGTGCACACTCACATGCATGGAAGTGTCTGGGCAGGTGGGCAGAGGCTCCCACCACTGCCGCCACTATGGTTCACCTGATCTGGGGTGAATTCTGAATATTATTCGGTGCACTGGATTGCATAGCCATATACCACATCACTCTTCTTATATTTTGGTGTCTAATTTTTAGAGTGGACAAGTTTCCGTCTCATTAGGTTGGTGAGTTTGAAGAACTCAGGTATGCAGTATTTTCCAAATATCCATTTTAGTTTCTCTGATACATCGACCATGTAAGGAATAACCATGTTCTTCTGTGGACTCTGAGTCTCAACTCTGTCCACTATTCTTTTGTTGAATCCAGGTGCTGATTTAATAAGGACCCAATTAGCCTTAAATACTCCAACAACAAATTGTAAATGCTACTTGTGCCCTGAGAATAGAATCCCACAGCAAGTTTTGACCATAACTACTGTCGTACTCCTTTTGTATTTTGTACTAGCTGATAACTTGGCACTGCCCAGGTATTTATTTATAGTGGGAAAATGTCTGGACCAAATGTAATTTCTAATGTTGGATTTTCCCCTTACCACATGGAAGCCATTACCATGGCAATTCCACTGCACTGTACTATAGAAGCCATTTTACGGCAATACAGTAGAAGCCATTTTAAGGCACAACAGGCTGTATCTTAACAGAGGGTAAGTCATCTGTGAACCAAGTTTGGTTGAAATTGCTTGAGGCGTTGCAGAGTTATGCTGGAATACACACACATATATACACACACACACACAGCCATTTTTATATATAGAGAAGAGGATTAATGCATATAAAAAGGGGGTTATCATCCTACCAACCCTGAAGATAACTCTAATTACAAGATAATGTTTTCATATACCAGTTGCAGAGCAACAAAATGGAAGCAGAGTATATCTCCATCTTTTACTTATGAACATCTCAAGACATCCAGTTGACCACTATGAGAAACAATATGCTGATCTAAGATTAATCCTGGCCGGATGTGGAACAGCTGTTCTTAATTATCAATACATATGAATTGTGGAGTCCTGGGGGCTGATCTTCTAATGTTTTTTCTGGTTTTGTATCAAAAATCCATGGTTAAGATTAATTCAGAAAGGATCAAAGTGGAGTGAGCATAGATCATTCATAAAACAAGGAAAGCTAACATTTAATATCAATTTGTTAGTGTTTCTAATGGCCCCAAATTCCCAGGATACAATGTTAATGTTCACATGAGAAATTAAGCTGTGTCTGATAAGACAATCACAATTTTTAAAGCTGTCATTAGAAATTATTGTAATTAGGACAAACTGTATAAAATGGTTTGAAATTGAGACCCAAGTGAATTGGAAATTAAGGGGTACATTATTATTTTGAAGGGCAGGTATCTGAACAGATAGTTTACTTTAACCATTAGTGTGAATTCATATGCATAAATCACAGCAAAGATGCACAGTGATAATCGTGGTGTCCATATTTACATAGCACACAGACATTTTGTGTGGGTTTCTGTATTTCCCCTGAATAAAATTAAGCAGTACTTAATTCAGAATATGGAAATTGTTAAAACAGTGGGTTGATGGAAGGGAACACCATCTTTGGACAATCATGTACAATTGCAATTTATCTAAGGAATATTTTTGCTTTTCAACTAAAAAGCTGGAGGGGCAGCATGTCATTCTCTCTTCTATGTTAACCACACCAGAGTCCCCCAACCTTTCCAGCTTTGTTGGTGGGAAGGGAGAGGGGATGGTTCCACATGAGCAGTGGGCAAGTATCTGTGTCTGCAGCTCTTTTATGCTCCCATAACACTTACGTGGCCCTGTTCCGAATGGTTCAAGGCTCAATAGTGGGGCATGGCCCAGGGGTTGGGAACCCCTGAACTACACAACAACCATGTACAGATTTCTGCCTAATGAAAGAATCAGAAGCTGTGCTTTTCCAGATGTTGATGAACTCATATCATTATTCATCACTCCTAAGGATTTTAGGTCAATAACATATAGAGAGCTAGGCCAATAGCTAGCCCAAAAGTCTTTCGAAAAAGGTTGGCCCCTTAATGAAAGAGCCTGTCCAAATATTCCAACCCCTATAAGCACAAAGTGTAATCCGTTGTTGTAATGTTTAACTGGGCCTACATTTTTACAGCCACACTGAAATGTACTCAGATTAACAGCAGCAATGAAATATTTTAGACCAATTGACAAAAAGATAAAACTATTCCTCTGCTTTTTGGTTCCTCTTTCTCAAATCTTGCTTTCAGTTCAAGAGTTATGGCTCTTCTTGAATAGGAGACCCTTGTAGCCATCACTCATGATGTTATCACTGCCAGAATGAATTTTTGTAACTCAATCTACATGGGGATTGCCTTTGGAAACTGTCCCAAAATGTCAACTATTCCAAATTGCCACTGCCTGTCCAAATAGTGTCACATAACCACAGTATTATAGGAGATACACTGGTTGTCCATTTTTTCCCCAGATGCAGTTCATGGTGTTGGTAATAACCTATAAAATCATCTATGGCTTGCATCTGATGATCATTGCAACTACCCAGTAGAGTATATGCATGAAGAGTCCTCATTCCGCATGAAATAGCAAGCACTGTTTGCTTGGAGCTACCCTCCTCTGAATAAAGTTACCCCCAGAAATAAGATCAGCATCCTTATTATTAATTTTCAGAAATATTATTTGGGCATAATCAGGGACTGAAGAATCAATTATTTCGTTGCTAATGTTGATCAATTTGTTGCTGTGGTTATGTTCACAACCTTATTAGTTGCTTTTCTCTACTACTAAACTGGTTGGTCACCACCATGTAAAAAAGATGTTGAGACTCTAGAAAAATTCAGAGAAGAGAAACAAAGATGATTAGTGGACTGGAGGCTAAAACATATGAAGAACGGTTGCAGGAACTGGGTATGTCTAGTTTAATGAAAAGAAGGACTAGGGGAGACATGATAGCAGTGTTCCAATATCTCAGGGGTTGCCACAAAGAAGAGGAAGTCAAGCTATTCTCCAAAGCACCTGAGGATAGAACAAGAAGCAATGGGTAGAAACTAATCAAGAAGAGAAGCAACCTAGAACTAAGGAGAAATTTCCTGATAGTTAGAACAATTAATCAATAGAACAGCATGCCTCCAGAAGTTGTGAATGCTCCAACACTGGAAGTTTTTAAGAAAAGATTAGATAACCATTTGTCAGAAGTGGGGCAGAGTTTCCTGCCTAGGCCAGGGGTTGGACTAGAAGACCTCCAAGGTTCCTTCCAACTCTGTTATTCTACTTAGTAAATAATCAAACTTCAGCATTTCATCCTTTTGTAGAAGATTCGTGTATCTCTTCTTTTTATTTATTTCTTCGTTCTAAGGGTTCTACTTTGTTCAATGCCATGATCAGCTACTAAAGTTTGCTGGACAGTAATGACAAAGATAAATAACAAACTTAAAACTAAAATTCTATATGTCTCCCTGTTGCTAAGATAAACAATAGATTTATATACATTAAAATGTTTCTTCTAGTATCTTGAATCCTGACTCTTCACTTTCCCTTAGCTCCAAAATAAAGCAAACAAAAAATTTATCTCTGCCCACCCAAAAAAAGTGCAGTTTGTTTATATATATTTTTAAAAGGCTTCTCTTGCTCCTTCTCCTCCTTGTTTCTCCTTCCTTCCCCAAAAAACAAACCAAAAAGAAAAATCCCAACCTTAGTTGCAAAAACAAAACAACAGCAACAACAAACTGAAACCCACAATTGGCTGACTTCTATTAAAAAAAATTTCCTCCACAGATTTGATTACTGGCTTCTTTGCCTCCACCCAAAACCTCACATTTTTAATGTTTATTTACATTAAAACAGTGCTTCCTTCTAGCCTATCCTCTTCCTCCCAAAAAGCCACAACTGATTTGTTTACATTAAAAGTGTTTCCTCTGTTCGTTTGCACCGAACCAACCACATACTCCATAACTGATGTATTCGCATTAAAATACTTCATCTAGGTGTTGCAACACCTGGTCCGCCTTCTTCTTTTCTCTCCAAAGAATCAACTGAAAAAGGCCATTCCTGTTAAAGTTCCTAACTAAGTGCCACATCACCCTATGACAAATTACAGCAGCAAGCAAAAAGCCTTTCCTTCATATGAGTTTGTCCTCATCAAAGCAAACATAGCATGCTTCTTGCAAACGAGGGGAGAGGTAGAGTTTCTCTGGATAGCAGTTGTCAATCTGCACAAAAGAAGAGGCTACCCTTTCTTTTTTAAGGCAGCTAGTGCCATACCATTTACCCAGAAAAAATGTAGAGAAGTTAAAGGTAATGAAAAGGACGTGGTGACTCAGTGGCTAAGATGCTGAACTTGACGATCAGAAAAGTCAGCAGTTCGGCGGTTCGAATCCCTAGTGCTGCGTAACAGAGTGAACTCCCATTACTTGTCCCAGCTTCTGCCAACCTAGCAGTTCAAAAGCATGTAAAAAATCCAAGTAGAAAAATAGGGACCACTTTGGTGGGAAGGTAACAGTGTTCCATGTGCCTTTGGCATTTAGTCATGCCAGCCACATGACCACCGAGACGTCTTCGGACAATGCTGGCTCTTCGGCTTTGAAACAGAGACGAGCACTGCCCCCTAGAATCGGGAACGACTAGCACATATGTGCAAGGGGAACCTTTATCTTTACCTTAGAAGCAATGAAGAAGAACAGAGATTGGACTATCCTCCGCGAGCTGCACTGGCTGCCTATTGGTCTCCGGATACGCTTCAAGGCGCTAGTCGTCACTTATAAAGCCCTTCATGGTATTGGACCTGGGTACTTGAGAGACCGCCTGCTGCCAATTACCTCCACCAGACCGATTATATCCCACAGACTAGGCCTCCTCCGAATTCCATCCGCCGGCCAGTGCCGACTGGAGACTACCCGGAGGAGAGCCTTCTCTGTGGCTGCTCCGACCCTCTGGAACGAACTCCCCGTGGAGATTCGCACCCTCACCACCCTCCAGGCCTTCCGCAAAGCCCTTAAAACCTGGCTGTTCCGACAGGCCTGGGGCTAAAGAACCGTGCCCCTATCTCGAATGGTATGATTGTTGCGCTTTTAAATTATGTACTGTTTTGTGTTGTTGTCAAATTGTTTGTATCCCCCCTTCCCTTGTTTTGAGTTGTGAGCCGCCCTGAGTCCCCCTTGGGGGAAAAGGGCGGCATACAAATGAAATAAACATAACAAACATAACATCTGCCACCAGCTACAAAAATCCTGAAGTCCTCAGCTTCCACAGCTGCATGACACTTCTATGCCTGTATACCAAAAAAGAGGGGGGTTTTCCCCCAGCAGTTCTGTAAGAAGGCAAAAAATATATAGGATTGCTCTATCAAGGCCCTTGGTTCATTCCCTTGGCCTTGCGAGATCATAACCACAAAGTCAAGCAGCGAAAATAGTTTTGATTTTCAAGGTGATGTAATTTAGTTGGTCGCTTGAACCATTGATTGCTGCAATCTACAAAATGGCTTACTTACTTGAACAATTCTGTCCTACTGTGCTTAGAGATGAGGAAATCTAATCCTTATATTTGTTTGTATGTTTTAAATCAGGTTCTGTTAACAAACAATGCCTTATAGATACCAGTTGTATCCAACAATTGTGGGTTGACTAACATTCCCATATAACTGTAATTATAATAATGTACTGTACTTTTCCTATAATGTATATACCACAAAGCAAAATAAATAGATTTAGGTAAATAGGGGAGATACATTCAGGGTTGACACAATCAAAGTTTATTAACTAACACCTGAACAAAATGTTTTCCTCCCAACTGCCAAGGGAAAAAGGGCATTTATGAATTTTCAAGCAAAGAAATAAGTGCCAGATTTATTTCTTTATAAGTACCTGTGGATTCTGTTGCGTTGCTTGTTAACAGATGCAAGTGGGCAATATAACTATTACATCAGGCAATAACAGAAGAAAGCCAGTCAGTTTCTAAGCAACAGCTCAGCATTGGCCACTTGTCAACACAGCTCTAAGATTTCCTCCGATAATGTAAAATGAAGAGAAGTTGGAACAGCATAGTCTAATTTCCAGGAACAGAACAAAGCATGAAACTGGTGATTTACAAAATCATATTTTTGGAGATTTCTTACAAGCACTATAGGGCTAAGAACAGAAAACTGTCAAACATTTCACTTCCAGAGCTGTTGAAACTTTTCCATAGTTAGGCAGTTAAACATAAACAGCTAAGCATTTTCATATTAAAAAAATACAGCTCCTTAATGCTATAACATAAGTGAGTGTTTCTTGTGACTTTCCCTACCTCCACCTTCCATTTCTGTATTCTTTACCGCTTGATCATTTTATAGTACTTTCAGTGTTGTAGTGCAATGCTTTTCAAAGTCTTGACTTGAAGTCTTCACAGTTAGAACAATTAATCAGTGGAACAGCTTGCCTCCAGAAGTTGAGAATGCCCCAACACTGGAAGTCTTTAAAAAGATGTTGGATAGCCATTTGTCTGGAACGGTATAGGGTTTCCTGCCTAGGCAGGGGGTGGACTAGAAGACCTCCAAGGTCCCTTCCAACTCTGCTATTGTATTTACTCCCACATGGTTGCTGAGGAACTTCTGTAAGCCTGCATTGGAACCAGTGGTGAGATTCAAATGTTTTTGCTACCGGTTCTCTGGATGTGGTTTTGTGGGCATGGCAGGGGGAAGGTTACTGCGAAATCCCCATTCCCTCCCCACTCTACTAATCTGCTTCCCTGCTCCGTTCTCCTGTTCAGGGCAACAAAAAGTCAGCTGGGAAGCTAGGAGGCAGTGGGAGTGGGGCAGTGGTGGGTTTCAAAAATTGTTCGAACCTACTCTGTGGGTGTGGCCTCCTTTGTGGGAGTGGCTTGCTGCCCATGTGACCGGATGGGAGTGGCTTGCCACCCATGTGACCGGATATGAAGATGCCGATGACACTTGTCAGAACCACCTTAAATTACCTCACGCACAGCACTGGCATAAGTGCTGTGCGTGAGGTAATCATAAGAATATGATGTAAACTTGTTTTTTAAAAGGCATCTTTGGTTTGCATTAAAACAACTTCAACGCACACAATGTTCTGATTGCACCACAAACGCAGTAGTCATCCTTACCTTTCACAGAGGCACTGAGTTTTATAAATATGGGCATGATAGTGTAGAATCATCATATCCAAGGACCAGTGGTGGATTTCAAAATTTTTTGGAAACTCTTCTGTAGGTGTGGCCTGCTTTCTGGGTCCACTGGTAGAACCTCTTCTAACTGGTTCGGTAGATTTGACAAACCGGTTCTACCGAATAGGTGCGAACTGGTAGGAACCCACCTCTGGGGTGGGGTCAGCCTATTTGCCGGTTGTTCGAAATATTCAAAATTTCCGCTACTGGTTCTCCCGAACCTGTCAGAACTGGCTGAATACCACCTCTGATAGGAACCCAAGTGGCAAGTAAGTCTATATATAGTAAATACTAGTGGTGGGTTCCAGTGGGTATGGTGCAATGGGGCCCAGTGTCGCCCACATGTATGTGCGCATGGGTCCTTATCTCCACTATGCCTCCGCGATGCTCCAGCATACTGCCTGCAACCCACCACTGGTAAATACACATCTTTCTTGGAGGTTTGAATCAGGACCCACCCACCCACCCCCAATCTTTTGCTATTTAAAAAAATAAATAAACATTAGTTTTCAGGACAGTTTCATAAGCATTTTGTTCGCAAGGTGAACTGAGTGTAAATCTTAGTTTTGTCCTGAGCACCCAGCTAAAATAGCTCTCTCCCCCCCCCCCCCCCCCCCAGCCAATCTAGAATCATTCAGATGTGTTGTATAAAAACTGTTACAATCCCTAGACATCCTTGTAATACTTTCTGGCAGAGAGATGCACATCATTGTGGCAGAATCATAACAACAAGGCAGAAACGGTTGCTTTAATAAATATCAAGCAGAGGGTTGCATAACACAGAAAGACTGATTAGAGTGAGGATGCTTTGTGGATGTTTCATCTTTAAAGATCCGCTATAGAAAAATGTAACGTACTCTGTGGAGACAAACTAAAAGACTTAGCACGGGGTAAAGATAAAGGACCACCTTGTATGCTTATAACTGCTGGTCTCGCTATGGTTGTCAGCTCATCAAAAGCCACTTGTTTCACTCCGAGCTATGCAAGGTATGTAAAGCGAGTGGAGAGATGCACACATTTGCTACAAAAGAGGTGCACAGCTGTTAAGGTAAGTAGGACTTTCAGTGATGTGCCACTTGTAAATGCATATGATCCCTGTAATAGGTCTAACACATTAGCTGAACAGCTGCAATCTTTTCATTGTACCACTTTTGCGGCATTCAGATAAAAGCACTTCAGTGTCAACAAATCTAATATCTTCTCCTGCCCAACTTGAGAGGGTCAAATGAAATTTCCCCAACAGAGAACAAAAACTGTGGCTGCCGAGTGTGTGTTGATGGCAGCAAGCCAAGAGAAGAGAATGAAATGGAGGCTTTGTTGTTGGGGGGTGCAGGGGAAGCGTTTCCTAAGACACAAAGGAAAGAGGGCCGATCATAAGTATTTTACAAAACTGTGAAACTTACAGGAATCGCTGGTTTTTAAAGTGTGAGGCTTCTCTAGAAGAGAACAGGCAGTCAAGGGTTGGGCCTTGCATTGTTATAGTGATGAAGTCAAGCAAGGATCACACAAACAGAAGGCGAAACAAGAAGCTGGTTAAGGACACTTCAGACGAAGCTCAAAGAATACTAAGTCAAAAGTGACTAAATTTCACACAGAAGCACAATTTTAATATTTCTCTAAATGTAGCAAAACGGTGAGAGGGGTTTCCACATCCAAAATCTGATTAAAAGTTGTCAATAGTTAAAATACCACGTTCTCTTTCACTCATTGGCCTATCAAATACTCTTAGAATTACAGTCTCTAGCATAAATTGCACTAGCCAGGCTGCCTGGGGGGTTAATCCATCTAGCTTTACTAGGAGCTTAAGTTTTAGAAGATGCCCATAAGATAATACATTTAAAATGACTCAGGAAGGGATGACAGAAATCTCCCTCATGTGTTCCATTTTTTTTATCTCAATGCAAGAGAACAAACAGAAATGACGAGAGAGAGTGGGGGAGGGAGGGAGGGAAAGAGAGAGAGAGAGAGAGAGAGTTAGGGCAGTCTAACATACATTTTACATACTTTAGGATCAGATATAATTAAATACCATTTTCAAATACCTGCTTGTTTTTTCCTCTCATTTGAAGGGATTTCCCTATCCCTATCCCCCCTCCCCAATGAATTAGCCAAAAAGATATAGCACATTTATTATTTCCTCACAAATCATTCCTCAGAATGGTTGGATCAGAATTATTCGAGCTATGTGGGAGAAAGTCACTAGCGGGGAAGTGACCTTCTGCAGTGAAGTTGTCACATTTGAGCAGATTTCTGAGTATCATTGACAGGCTGTGTAATAGGGATGCCTGTATGGGTGTGTGGCAGTCATGTTTCTCACTTGTTAATTTATTTAGTGTGGTGCAGAATAGGGAAGAAGATCTGGAGCAAGAGCAGCGGCGGGAGACTGAAAAAATCTTACTTTAATAAGATATTAATAAGATAAGAAATATTGAAAAATACTTACTTTAATATACTTCCCTAAAATATTACATCAATTCTTTTTTTTAAAAAAAGTAGAATAAAACTGTCAAGCCACAGGCATGATTTTTTTTTTTACATCATCATAATGTTTGCTAATGAACCAGCAGTAGCAATAGCAATGGCACTTAGACTTATATACTGCTTCGCAGTGCTTTACAGCACTCTCTAAGTGGTTTACAGAGTCAGCATATTGCCCCAACAATTTGGATCCTCCTTTTACCCACCTCGGAAAGATGGAAGGTTGTGTCAACCTTGAGCCTGGTGAGATTTGAACTGCCAAATTGTAGGCAGCCGGCAGGAAGCAGAAGTAGCCTGCAGTACTGCACTCTGAACCACTGTGACTCAACAGTAAGACTATTGAGAATTGTGACAAAGTCAGCCACTACCCCATATTATTCCAGAATTAACTTGTATAAGAGCCCTGGTAAAGCAGGTGAAGGGCCCAACTAGCCCAGCATTCCACGTTATTAGTCAGCTAGCCAATATGTTTAGAAGCTCACTCCTTAATTGCTTGAATGCCTTTTTATGATTCCTGAGGCTCTACAGAAAAGTCACAATCAACAGCCTGATCATACATGAATTTTTCAACTTCCATTTAAATTGATAGTCATTCTCACACCTTACTGTAATGAATTCCATAGGTGTCTTATGTTCACTGTATTGCTATTTTTTTTATAAAAAAAACATTGATACAATCACTAAGAATGACATTGTGTCTTACTTAAAGTCATGCATTGCTAATAATCACCCAGGAAGAATAACACAAAGCAAATTAGGTCGGAAAATATATGTCAAATTGAGCTTTACTAATCAGAGATAAAATATAAAACCTTACCTTTATAGACTTAAACATGCTTTGTTGAAATAAAAAATAGGCAACTGTTGGTTTTCCAATATTGGATAACACAATATATAGAGAAGCCAAGATGGTAATTCCCATTTGCATGTCTCAGTAAGTGATGTTCAAAAATATGTAACTTCTATAAATATGTATATGATTCAGAGCAAATGATAGTCTAGTATAAATATATACTATGTACTATGTATATATTTATAATAGTACATATATACATATGATTTAAAAGATATGTTCTAATCACTTCCATTTTGTGGCTTTAAGTAGGCTACAAACATTCCTAAATAGTCCTAAACTATAACATTCAATTATCAAATGGCACAAATATGATCTTGTTTTTATTAAGGGCAATTTAGCATTCAATGGGATTAGTGTTAAAGTCAGCCTGGCACCTCAGATTAGCTTCAGTATTACTATAATGCAGTTGTTATGGAAGCCCCCACAAAAATCCTTTCATCATATCTCCTCACACTTCTAGCTCTGCAGAGCATTGAATAGCACATACCTTGGCTTCTTTAGTCCTTATCCTTACTAAACTATCATTTAACACTAGAAAACAACAGTGAATTTAATAGAAAACCAGGAGATTCAGCAGTAGAATACAGTCAAGGAGAGGGGAGTGGAGGGAAGAGGAGAGGAGTCCTGAGTGTTGTACAATGGGGTGAGGTCCCATTGCTTCCTCAGCTCCTGCCCACCTAGCAGGTAGAAAGCATACAAATGTGAGTAGATGAATAGGTACCACTTTGATGTGAAGGTAACAGTGTTTTGTGTGCCTTTGGCATAATAGCCAGGCTAGCCATATGACCACAGAAAATGTCTTCGGGCAACGCTGGTTTCCTCAACCAAGAAATAGAAATGAGCACCATGCGCTAGAGTATGACATGACTAGATAGGGAAATCTTTACCTTTACATTACGGTTGTTTTAACATAAAAGAAAGAAGCAAAAATTGTGATTATACTATGAGACCTAATTGAAGCTTCTGTGAGAATTATTTCTGTGCCTTCTAATTGACTTCTGTTGATTGCACCAGTCAGTCATGACCTATGATGACATTAATGATGCATGTAAGGACACAGAATCCTGATTTTGTTTTTAAAACTGTTCTCTCTCAAAGGTGCTTCAAAGTGCTAATAAAAAAGGGTTGTATTAGTAAATCACATATTCTGAATGTCAAACTACAAAAAGACTTCAGTTTCCAGTTTAATAATCCCCACTTTCTCAATGGCAACATCAAAATCATTCTCTTCACATATTATACTATTCCAACTGTAAACATGCAGAAATATAATATTGTGTTAAATGAGCAGAAAGTGTTAGGATCCCCACCTATTCTAAGGAACCCTGACTGACAATATTAAAAATACACATCAGATTACCATGGTAAATACCTGGGTTTGTTATTTCAGGGATAACATTTGGTTCCATTTGTTGCTGATATTTCACCTCTCTCTTTTATTTATTTAACATAGTTTGACAGGAAATTCTCTCAGAGATAATATATCTGTATAAAAGACTGACTTGGGGAACATATCCTGAGGTTTCAAGAGGACAGAACCAATAACTTATGCCTTTGACATTTCTGTCAGATACTTGTTTGATAATGGCACTCTGTAGAGTTTATGCTTTCATCTAGCAACTATTGAGGCAAAGATGTGTTTTTTAAAAAAAAACAAGAGGAGGAAGAAAATGTTAGGGCAAATCAGGGCATCCTGAAAAGAAAGTAAAACAAACCAATAAACATTGTTATAATAATTACACTTCCAATTCTGTGTTCCAATCTGAACTACAATATTATAAATATTGAACAACTTGGGTCTGAGTTTCTGGTTTTACATGATTGATGTCACAGCTAAACTACTTTTTTTTTTTTTACAGTATATTGCAGGGAAAGAATATACTTCTGCTTAACAATTATAATTTTTAAAGCAGCAGTACTCAACTTTTCCAGCTTGGTGGAATGGCAGAGGTGATGGTGTCAGCAGCAAGTAGGAGATATGATGGTTTTGTGCGCTTGCACACCGCTTTCACAAATGCAGCTTTACGCATGCAACTAACCTCCACTTCCATGGCCCTGTTCCGAATGGGCTGAGGCCCGACACTGAGGCCCGACACTGGGTCACAGACTGAGAGTTGGGGACCCCTGTTTAAAAGTACAGGGGTTTTTCAGACATATAGTTTAATTATGTAAGTCCTCATATCTATAGTTTGAAGTGAACTTTTATGAACCTGATGCTTAGTTGCCTATTACAAACAATGCTGTTTTATATAATGTCTAAGCATCCTTTCTCTTTTACGTTTTTTTAAAAAAAATATTAGGTTAATAGCTCTTCATTTAGAAAGCCATATTCTTGACGTCAAAATATGTTAGCAATATATGACTAAGATTGACATCTCATCATTCTTTGCATTTTCTTCTATGATCATGGTATTGCTTACTATTAGAAATCAGGGAATTAGCCAATTGGGGGAAACTAATTATTTTGATGCATAATATGTGTATTCATTGTAAACTAAATAGTATATTTACAAAAGAGATACATTTACATACTTGTCCATGCTTTACCTACAAGTAGCCCTTGACTGATGACCAGAATTGAGACCAAAATTTCTGTTGCTAAGCAAGACAATTGTTAAGTGAATTTTGCTTCATTTTGCAATCTTTTATTGCCACAGTTGTTAAGTGAATCTGACTTCCCCATTGACTTTGCTTTTCAAAAGGTCGCAAAAGTTGATCACATGACATACACACACACCTAGGACAAGCAACCATTATAAATGCAGGCCAGTTGCTGCTACTAGTTGTCAAGGGTCTAAATTTTGATCATGTGACCATGGGGATGTTGCCACTGTCGTAAGTGCAAATAATGGTCATGTCACTTTTTTTTTGAACGATCAGTGAACAAATGGTAACTCAAGGATTACCTGCATTTCAACATTTTCAATTACCAAAGTACAGTAGATTAAAAGAAAAGTAGGGATCTTACATTAAAAGAGAAGCAGTCTATCGAAATTGTATTGAAATACAGTTTTATAAATTCAGTAATTAATTGGACACTAGTGGTCTTTGAAATTCTCCACCAAATTTGCAAGATGGTTTTTCCAGCACTATAGTGGATGGAGACATTCCCCAATAGTTATTCAAGGACAGAATAAAGTATCTGGAGGAGTAAGAGTAGCATTTCTGTTGAAAAGGCCCACACAACAGCATTCCCTCATGAGCTGCAGAATAGGATGCCAAGCAGACTGAAAATCTGTGGGAAAATGATTGTGTAATGAAAGACCATTCCTCACACCCAAATGTGCAAACACAGTAGCCTAGCCTTGAGAATTTCTCCAAAACTCTCACCTATAAAAGAATTTTTCACATAACTTTCCTCCCATGAAATTGAATAACAGCTGGTGGGGAAGAAAAAGAAATACGCAGGAGAATTTAATTTCTCTGCCCAGCACTACCTGCGATAAACTAACAGATCCAGTCATTGAATGAATAAAAAGACCATTTATATGGAAAGCTGAATGAAATAAGAATTAGCTGAAAAGTGAATGAAATCACAAATAAAAAAACCCAGCATCCTGTTTTAAATCCATTAGGGTGCCAGGCAATCACATTGTGGTATCCAATTAATTAAAAGCATAACTGTATCACATAGTATTTCATACATTTTTTAAAAAAAAAAACGATGGCCTGAGTAGTAGCCATCTGTTGAATGTGGTGTGAAATAGAAAGAATAAGACATTCATATAGTTTTGTGAATTACAAATAAACATGCCCCAATACATTCACTCACAAGTACAGTATGCTATTTTGTAAATGTTGGGTTTTTCCTTACTGAAACATGAAGTCCCAAAAGGATTTAGGGAAAAATTATCAAAATATTTTCCTATTTAAAAATTTAAAATTAAACATGGAAATAATGATATAACACAGTATTTATCTAAAGATCAAATAAAAGAAGTGGATTGAAAGTATAGAACTATAAAGGTAAAGGTTCCCCTTGCACATATGTGCTACTTGTTTCGGAATCTAGGGGGAGGTGCTCATCTCCACTTCAAAGCCGAAGAGCCAGCACTGTCTGAAGATGTTTCCATGGTCATATGGGTGGCATGACTAAATGATGAAGGCGCATGGAACGCTGTTACCTTCCCACCAAAGGTGGTCCCTATTTTTCTACTTGCATTTTTTACATGCTTTCAAACTGCTAGGTTGGCAGAAGCTGGGACAAGTAACGGGAGTTCACTCCGTTACGCGGCACTAGGGATTCGACCCACCAAACTGCCGACCTTTCTGTTCGTCTTAGCCACTGAGCCACCATGTCCCCTTCTATAGAACTATAGAAGGTCCAATGTTCAGTTAACCAGAAAAGTTATGGAACGAGCTACCTAATGAAAGGAGTAATTAAATAATTGATTATAACCAGTATATCAAGAGAAAGTTGATGGTTTTTGTTCTACAGCTGCTAAACTCAGCCTAGTGGGAAAAGAAATATTATATGTTGTTCTTCAGTTCTAAAAACATAAATGTAAGAGACATTCTTTTGGATGAGAATGAAGGAGATAATTAAGGTATGGCTTGTGAGCAATCAATATTCCTAGAGATACTTTAGTGCCTGTTTGGCTCTATATCACAGCTGATAATTTAATTAAAAATGGAAAATTTGCTTGCTGCACAGGAATGCTTAGGTCTGTAGAATGATCCATATTTGCAAAATGCCTCTGGGGTCTACACTAGCATTCACAGAAAATAAAACGAGAGGAAACTAAAGGCCAGGACTTTATTTGCAAAATGAATGCTCGCTCAGGAAAAAAGACTAAGCTAAATTGGGGTGACTTCAATCTCATCAAATTGTTTCTAACTGTCCTGTAGATGCTTCCAGGATGAAATGGGACAACTCGGCATGACCAGCTCAGCATGGTCAGCTCGCCACTGCCAAGTCACCTCTGCCAACAAACAGTTGCCCTTTTTTTGCAGGACAAGTGAACATAGTCAATTTGCTATGGAGACAACTCTCTATGGGTGGTCCACAGCGACAGCAGCGGTGTGTGTGTGAAAATGGGATGCACCTCCCCAATGCCTGCCTCACCCACCACTGCCACCCCCAAACAGCCCAAACATCACTGCTGCTGATGGCATGTGGCAGTGGGAAAATGGGACACCCTCAGCCAACACCACTGCACTCCGCGCACCTGTTCACTCGCCCTCCTACCCTCCTGGCTCTCCCTCCTGCTGCCCGCAGCGAGTTCAGGAATAGGTTGCTGGGGGTTTGCATGGGTTTGGGTGATCCTTTAGCAAAGATTCTGTGTGGTTTGGTGAACCCCCAAATCCCACTACTGGCTGACCTTTCCCACCCCTCCCACCCCATCCCTCCCAGGAGTCTCCACACGGCCTGATCATCATGCCAGGTACGTGAAATCCAGAAACGGGCCTGTTTACGTCCTCCGGAGGGACTCCGGAGCAGGGGGGAAGCAGTTTTTGCCCTCCTGGAGGCTTTAGGAAAGCCTCTGGAGCCTGGGGAAGGCAACCCCCCCCCCCATGTACAGGCTGACTAGGCCACACCAACCCAGCAACGGGGCAGTGAACCCGTTGTTGCAATTTTTGAAGCCCACCCCTGGGCAAGTTGCCCCATGTTAATTTGCTGTGTTCAGTTATCCTACAATGACTTTGCAGCAGTGAGTTAGCAGAGGCAGACTTGGCAATGGTGAGCAGGCCACTCTGAGCTGGCTGTACCACACTGGCTGCTCTGAGTTGTCGTAGATCCTTCCAGGAAGCCCATATAGAACATGAAGGCTTTATATTTATTTCTCTCCCTCTCCCCTCAAAAAGCACATTGTTTGCCTAGTTAAATTCCATTACCACAATATCTGGAGAGATTTTTTGCCCAGAATCCCTCATCAACTGCCAATTTCCACCATAAAAACTGTCCCACTTTTTTAGGGATATCTAATTTGCCATGGCCTCACTGGAAGTCTCCATAAAAACACAAGGTGCTCTTAATATAAAGTGTTACTAGGGGGGTTGTTCTAATTGCATGCTCAGTAATAAAATTATTGGGAGTCGTAATCACAGGAATGATTTGAGTTGGATGTATGATCAATGTTAAGTATTTGATTAAAAATTGGAGTAGATGTTCCTAAAACAAAAAGTGATGATTATGTATGCAGAGGCACACACCTCTAGAAATAGTTGCATATTTTGGTTGTGTCTTTTTCTGAAAAAGAAGGAAAATAATGGAAAGCCCTGTGATGTGTGTGTAGTCTTAAAACAGTTGAACGTTAACTATGGTACAGTTTCAGATATGACGCCTCTCATTTAATCTTTTAAACTCAGATCACACCAATTGTTTCTTTGTTCTCTGTATCAAGGATGCAAACTAGTCAGAGAGAGAAAGTATTGATTGATCTAGCTGCCCGAGGCAATGAGAATTTAAAAGCAGAGAAAATTCAACAAACTGTGCAGAATAACAGGATTTTTTAAAATGTATTTTCCATACTCTCTTGAAAGAAAGAAGAGGCTGTTAGCATATCTCTAAAGAGTCCCGTTGATAGACGTGACAAAAGCTCAAAAGATTACATTGTATAGCTCAATAATTTCCTCCCTACCAAAAAATTTTTTAAAAAAAAAACATGTACTGTGTTCTTTTATTTGTTTCACATAGTGGCCTGATGTCCCACCCCCGCTTAATGGTAGCAATTCCATCACAGCTCAATCTAGAAGCTGAATTAGAAGCAGGTAGGGTAGACTGAGGACACCGATTCAAGAAGAATCTGAAACATGTCAGAAGGCAAGCAGATAAGAGCAAAGAACATTCAAAGAAACTGAAGAACAACCAAAGAAACATTGCAATTGCTTAGGAAAGCCTTATTGTTCAAGCGAACCTTAACAAAAAGATTTTCCTGCCTAGGAAGAAGAATAAGTCAGAAACTTGGAAGAGCTGAATGACCTAGTTAGTTACTGAAAAGAACCACTCTGGAGCAGAGGTCGTGTTCAGCAGGTTCTGACCAGTTCTGGACAACCGGTAGTGGAAATTTTGAGTACTTAGGAGAACCGATAAATACCACCTCTGACCTACCCCGCCTCCATCTAATCTCTGCCTCCTTAGTCTCAGCTGATCGGGAGGGAATGGAGATTTTGCAGTATCCTTCCCCTGCCACACCCACCAAGCCACGCCCACCAAGCCATGCTCAGAGAAGCAATAGTAAAAAAAATTGAATCCCACCACTGCACAAAATACCTTGATATACACACAGGCCTGAAATCTGAGATTGGTTAAATTAGGGAACTTCTGGCTACAACGTATCTCAGGGGTTGCCACAAAGAAGAGGGAATCAAGCTATTCTCCAAAACAGCTGAGGGCAGAACAAGAAGCAATGGGTGGAAGCTAATCAAGGAGTGAAACAACTTAGAACTGAGGAGAAATTTCCTGACAGTTAGAACAATTAATCAGTGGAACAGCTTGCCTCCAGAAGTTGTGATGCCTCAACAGTGGAAGTCTTTAAGAAGATGC
Organism: Thamnophis elegans; assembly: GCF_009769535.1. Lineage (NCBI taxonomy): Eukaryota > Metazoa > Chordata > Lepidosauria > Squamata > Natricidae > Thamnophis > Thamnophis elegans. Next base: position 132,049,568 of record NC_045542.1, on the reverse strand, counting down.
TGGATAGCCATTTGTCTGAAATGGTGTAGTGTTTCCTGCCTACGTAGGGGGTTGGACTAGAAGACCTCCAAGGTCCCTTCCAACTCTGCTATTGTATTGTATTGTATCATTTCAGCAATGGGTAAAACTGTTGTTCAGCCACACCTGGAAATCAAGGTGTTTCCTATCCCTGCTTTAAATGGAAATAGCAAGTCCTAAATTGGGATGTAAGGATAGCAGCAGAGGATACGCATGATGAGAACTAATTGTCTCATGTGGCTTTATCTTCTCAGATTCTCCTTCCAATTCTCCTTCCTTTTCCAGTCTGAAAAGGACAATGGAGCAATTTCAGAGAAGTTACCATGATAATGAGGCATGTAGAAAGCAAGCTGTAACAGGAATGATTAAGGAACCAGTATTTAACCTACAGAAGAGAAGATGATAACGATCTTTGGAAATCTAAAGGGTTGTCATACAAGGATGGAATGGATGAGAACCAAAAGGCTGAAAATCAAGGAAGCAGATTCAGATAAGTTATTAAAGGACTTTCCTAATAGTTGCCTCTTGAAGTAGAGAACTCCCCTTCATTGGACCTATTCAGGGAATCAATGAAAAGTTTTAGCAGATCCTGCATTGAGCAAGAGATTGGATTCATTTAGCATTGAAGTCTATGTATTAAAATATCCCTACTTTTGCATTCATTTGGATCATTTTGAATTTTATGTCTCTGTACTTGAACTAACCAGATTTTTGTCATCTGCAAATGTATTTTCAGATCTTCTTCTTCATTTGTAAAAGAGCTCAATCATTTTGAGTATGGTTTCTCACATTCCTATGAATCCATCTAATTTTATATTATAAAATTCACATTTAGCCAGTTTGCTAATTAAAATCTCTTGGGGAATTTTGTCAAATACAATGATGAAATGAAGAAAAATATATTTCCACTGGCCTAGCAGTCATTCAACTAGTAAATCAATCAAGGAAGGAGATGAGATCAGCTTACCATGATTTTTTTTACTAAATTTTTGCTGGTATCTATTAATCACAATATTATTATCAAAATGAATTTGGACCTTTTAGTCAGATGTTCTAGGATCTTTGCTGGTATTGAATACAGACGGTGCAGCACTATCAGACTTGAGATTTAGGATTTCATTTGCTATATTTGTGGCACTTGACCGATCCTCTAGTTCTTCTCAAAGCTAAGACATGGATTTTCTAAGAGGATTCTTTTGCAGTTTACCTTGTCTTCCAGACTTTAATTTCCTAATCAATTTTGAATTGCAACCAAAACCCTGTCATTTGGCATTGCTATAATTAAAATTTCATTTTTGGAGAAAATATGCAAAATATACATGATAAAGTTTCACCTTTTCTGATATCTCTTCTCAGTAGGTATAATGTCTATCATTTATACCTACTGAGAAGCAAGTAACTTTTCACTCTTCTTTCCCTTTCTTTGGACTTACCTATCAATCCCTTCTTTGTGTAAACAGCAGCCCCATCTACTCAGCAGTGGTGGGTTCCGGATCCCGTTGCAACCAGTATAGTGTCCGGGTGTCAACCACATGCACGTGTGCAGCACGTGCACAGCGCATGCATATGTACTTATCACCTGCAATGCTCTTTGACGCTCCAGCTGCTCGGCAGAGTGTCATGCAGGTGCAGTATGCTCCGTGCACATGTGCAGAAGCCCCAATTGGCTCAAATACAGGTAAGGAGAGCGGGTGGGTGGGGGGGCACTCTGGAACACCATACCCAAAGTGTATCTGGTGCTCCCAGCAGGCACCGGTACACCCGTATTGGAGCGTACCAGTCACATCCCATCACTGCTACTCAGCCCATACAATAGAATAGAATGGAATGGAATGGAATGGAATAGAATAGAACAGAACAGAACAGAACAGAATAGAATAGAATAGAATAGAATAGAATAGAGCAAGGTGGGACAGGGTGGGGTGGGATGGGATGGGATGGGATGGGATAGATTAGAATAGAATAGAATAGAATAGAATAGAATAGAATAGAATAGAAGAGTTGGAAGGAACCTTGGAGATCTTCTAGTCCAGCCTCCTGCTCAGGCAGGAAACCTTATACCATTTCAGACAAATGTTTATCCAATATCTTCTTAAAAACTTCTGGAGGCCAGTTGTTCTACTGATTAATTGTTCTGTCAGGAAATTTCTCCTTAGTTCTAGGTTGCTTCTCTCCTTGATTGTTTGGGATTGATTCTGTTGTTTCCTAGTATCAAAAGTGTTGATTAACTGTACTTTAAATCAGATGTCTTACCTTTCATTTCAAGTCCTCCAATTTTTAGGAGTGCTCCCCCCCAAATACTGTATAACCAAACTATCATATTTATAGCCACATTAACTTTGAGGGGATGGCAAGAGTCTTAATCCCCATGAATTTATGTGACTTTGGTAGTCTTTAAGAGTAGTTAGATGAACATCAGCACTAAATATTTAAAGAAACTCTTTGATTATGTTTTTAGTTTGAGACCTTTCAAGTAAGCTCATCTCTAAATTCCCCATGGTTGCATTATGACAACAACAATCATTAGTCACAAATCAATCAAGTTGTAACTTGAATGCTCTTAGCCTAACCATCCCTTGCAGATGATATTACAACGATGGACACATTTATAGATGTTAATTGATACAGAGCATAAAAACTCAATTGTCAATGACATTTTCCTCTTCCTCTCTTGGGTACATACAGTATGCTATATAGTGTTCCATTGTCATAATATCTGGGTACTTTGGCAGGGGGGAAATGTTGTGTTCCACTGTCAATCAAATCAAATTGCTTGTAATTACCATATATGTCCACATTTCATTTGTTTATGAATATATGTCTAGATATATACAAGAATCTTCAACATATTTTTTTTAAGATTAACCTGAAACTTCCCCATACTTCCCATGCATTATCCCAATGTTCTTTCAATCACGGCTGTCAATTTTCAAAGAATCAACCATTAATGATGATATTCATCCATTGTATTCAAATAGGATCTTGATATCTAATTGCGGGGGATGTCAAGACTTGTGCATGAATTGGATTAAAGTGAGGGAAAGGTGAGCAGCATCAGCCTCACTCTCTCTTCCCAGATTCCCTCTTGCTCCAATAGCAGGACAATAGTCAAGACAGTTGGATATGGGCTGGGCATAGTGGTTGCAAGGGCATAGTGGTTGACTTTGCCATGCTCTTAGCATACCACATCGCTTGCAGAGACCACCTTCATGACCATTGTCCTATTCTAGTAGGTTTCATCCGCTTAATCTGCTGGAATCTGTCTTCACAACCTTGGAATAGACAAGTCCCTATCTCACAGAAGGTCAATGATCCCACAGTTACTCTCAACCTGGTTTGGCCAGCCTGTTGAAGCTATTGTACCGGGTTGACTGCTGCATATGCTTCAGCTACTAGGAGCCACAGGTGAGAGTTGAATGATAGGTGGGGACCAAAGGTGGACGAGCTGCCCCAAAAGCTGCCCTAAAATGAGCTGTCCTAAAAGGACACAACATGCCCCTACACTAGAGGTGCTACCCCTCCCTGAACACCTCATACACCTCAAATCAACCATTATATAAATTGTAGCAGTTTTGTTACCTACCCCCAGTTTGCAGTTTTCCAATTCCTATCAGCACCACACACTATCTTGCACATTCTTGTAAATAGTTCTATGCAACTATTAAGACATTTCCATTTCTATATGAGGTGGCCCAGCAGAAGCCGTTAGAGCTGCAAACCAGACTCCGACAGCGAGGGGCCCTATGAATCGGCTCTGGAAGATGTGGAGGACCTTGGACAGGGTTCCGACTCTGAGCAGGGACCAGAGAGGCTGGATGGCCACCAGGAGGTGCCTGAGGCATGGAGCAGCGATGAAAGCCAAAGGGAGTGTGCCCATGATGTCAGGCCTTGGAGCAATGGGGAGGAGACAAGGGGGTTGGTCCTGGATGCTAGGGAACAGCGGGCTGATAGGCGCAGAGAACAACTACACAGATACAGAAGATAATTGGACCCAGGTGGTTGTAATTAGGCTCCTCTCAAAAGAGTATGTAAGGAGAGACTTTGGGAGGAGACTGTTTGCAGGATTCAACTTCATTACCAATGCTGGAGAAGCTCTTGTGCATATTTCTTATCACTGAAGTCTGGATTGCTGCCAAGGTCTTGTCAGTGTGTTGATTTACTATGAATAAATCATTTAGCAGTAATCTTGTCTTGGAGTGTCTTGGTGTATGGAGAGGGGGCGAGGTCAGAACACTATACTATTTTTATTCTTTTTCTGTGCCTAGATCAAATTTAAAATTGCCAGAATGAAGCCACCTTCTTTCATTGGCTCAAAATAAGTCATTATCAGTATTTCTGGTAGTAGCCGACATACCAGCAGATGAGTTGGACTCTGTGTCTCTCCACATTCTTATAGTGTGCTGTTTTCCACTAAGAGCCTCCACTTGAACATATTGCTTTTACACTTAGGCACCCCAACTCTCAACATATATAGGGTCTTCCAAGTAGTATAAAGAAGGTCAGATCCTTCAGCCATATCCTCCTTTAATGTTATTCTATGCTCAATGGTCTCCTTCCTCCATCTTTTAATTCAATTTTGTTCTTGTGTTTGTTCAAACATTCAAGAATGTTTGTTCTTGCCATAAAGCTGCTCCTAAATCTGAATCGGTGGGCTTGGGGCATATATCCATTCAGAGGATGCCTAGGATCATTATCTTGCTTAATTCTTTCAGTATCTGCTACTACTTCTCTCCTATCTTAGGTTGAGCAATGCCCAGCCAGAGGATACATTTTCTCAGTTGGCATAGGTTTGAGACATCCTGTTACTAAGTTTACTGCTTCACTGGTAGCAATATCAACTTGTTTTGTATGTGCAGATGCGTCCCACACACTGGAGCAACATACTCTGCTGCAGAGACACTCAAGGCCAAAGCTGATGTGAGTGATGTAGGTGGTGGAGCTCCCAATATATAATTTATCGATTTCCCGATGATATTGTTTCTCAAGCTGACTTTTTAGCCTTAGTGTTCAAGCAGTGCTATTTGAAAGAGAATGTCCTGTTGAATGTCGCACTGAGATACTTCGATGTTGGACAGTGCTGTGGTCAGTTCCCTTGTCACGTAATACAAGTAGTCCTCCATCTACGACCACAACTGAGCCCAAAATTTATGTTGCTAAGTGAGAAATTGGTTAACTGAGTTTTGCCCCATTTTGCGACTTTTCTCACCACATTTGTTAAGCAAATCACTAACGTTCTTAAATTAGTAACCTGGTTGTTAAGTGAATCTGACTTCTCCACTGACTTTCCTTGTCAGAATTTCACAAAAGGGGATCATATGACCTCAGGATGCTGCAACCGTCATAAATCTGGATCCATTGCCAAGTGGCTTTTGATCACATGAACATGGGGATGCTGCAATGGTCATAAGTATGAAAGTCACTTTATACAGAGCCATTGCAACTTTGAACGGTCACTAAATGAACTGTTGTAAGTCAAGGACTAGTGTATCCAACTCTTTCCTTGCATCTCGATTTCGGAGATGCAAAACACACCATTGGATTTTGTGTATGTTTGGCTTTAAATGGATGATGATGCAATATTGTCCTAATTCTTCAGGTGCTACCATAGATTTCCAATCTCATCAAAGTTCATCCTCGTGTGGCCATTGCGGTATTATCTACACTGTGGTTGTTGGGACTGGTTGTTTGTATGTACTGTATGCACTATTAAAGACTCACTTGCTACCTTGGGGGAGTCAGGGGAACCACACATATTAAAAATATGGTATAACCTTCAGTATACAATTGTGGTGAGAAGCAAGGATCTGTCGTAAGAGATTTCTTTGTAAACATTGGGTTTTTCATTTCTAGCTTCCTATTAAAAACCTCAGAAGGCTGTTTATAGAGCTTTTCATTGCTTTGCATAAAATGAGTACTTTTCCGCGGACTATTTTGTTTTCATTCATTTTTAAATGTTTTACAATCAACAGGGAAAACCTTGGCAATTTTAATTAATCACAAGAAAATCTATCTTTTTGACCAAATCAGGAGTAGTACATCCAAAATGGAGTGGTACATCCATTTAGCCTACAAAATATAGAGTGAGGATCAATATAACCAATATAAACCAAGTTGGGTTATATTTCCAATTGGCCCAAGTTTCTCAAATGCTCACATTCTTTGTAACTTTTTTCATTTCCAGAGCAACGCAAGAAGATGATACGATACTGTAAAAAATTGGATAGCTCCATATTTTCATCCAAAGGTACTTCTGTGTCAAGTGTCATGATTTCAGAAAGTGGACAAAAATCTTCATGGCAATATCTAAGCATTCCACAGCAGGGTCAATGGTCCCCAAATTAAGGCTGTTAGATTCAAGAGCAATAAGCAATGAAGAGGCACCATGTGGGCGTAAAACGATGCATCCCCGTTACAGCAGCATCAGTGCTGATCTTGCATTTAAAAATAGATTGATATTTATCCAGGAGGCATACTTGTAATTTTGTGACTAGAGCATTTTCTATTAAATTTGATAAGAGGAAAAAGATTGGATCTTGGTCAGAGACCTGAGAATTCATTTCATAGCAGGGGAGAGTCACCTAAGAGCAAAGAGAGAAAACAATTGTAAATTTAATGACACTCAAAGTTGTCGGCTATAGCTTGCACATAGCTGTTGAGACTAAGTGCCATCAGTTGTCTTGTTGAAATTCACCACAACTAAAGCATACTGATACAAAGCATCATACTCGGCAACCATTTTTATGAATATAAACTAAGATTTTTCCTCCCATTTCTTTAATTAGTTTTTTTTAATCCCACTTTTGTTATTTCTATAAATAACTCAAGGTGGCAGACATACTTAATCCTTCTATTTTCCCTACAACAACTCTATTAGATGAGTTGGGCTAAGAGAAAGTGACTGGCCCAAAGTCACCCAGCTGGCTTTCCTGCCAAAGGTGGGACTAGAATTCACAGTGTCCTGGTTTCTAGTCTCTGGTACCTTAACTACTAAACTATTTTTACTACTACTACTACTACTACTACTACTACTACTACTACTACTACTACTACTACCACCACCACCACCACTACTGCTATTATACAATTGTATCACAGCGGCCAGTTGTTTCACCAGATTTGGCATTGGTTACTAGTCGGGCCCCACCCAGGGGCCTAGGACGTCGTAACGTATTTTCGTAATATGCGTGCAAATCCAAGCAGTGCGGCTTTTTGCATTTGACTGATGGTGATTTTGTCAATTTTTAACTGTTTTAAATGTAATTCCAGTGCTTTTGGAATAGCACCCAGTGTGCCAATTACCACTGGAATTACCACTGCTGGTTTGTGCCATAGTCGTTGAATTTCAATTTTTAAGTCCTGGTATTTTGCGATTTTTTCATGTTCCTTCTCGGCGACCCTGCTATCACCTGGTATTGCGATGTCTATGATTGTGACCTTATTTTTCTCAACCAGTGTGATGTCTGGTGTATTATGCGCCAGTATTTTGTCCGTTTGTATACGGAAATCCCACAAGATCTTGACCATCTGATTTTCGGTGACTTTTTCAGGCTGATGTTCCCACCAGTTTGTTGCTGTTTTAATATTATAATTTTTGCACAAATTCCAATGGATCATTTGTGCTACTGAATTGTGCCGCAATTTATAATCAGTCTGCACTATTTTTTTTACAGCAGCTGAGTATGTGATCAACAGTTTCATCAGCTTCTTTGCAAAGTCGGCATTTAGCATCATCAGAGGATTTTTCGATTTTGGCCTTAATGGCATTTGTGCGGATAGCTTGTTCTTGCGCAGCCAGGATTAGTGACTCTGTTTCAATGTACCTGTTGTTAACCATAACCAAGTTTGTTCACTGTCCACTTTATCTTTTATTTTTTCCAGAAATTGGCCATGCAGTGCTTTGTTCTGCCAACTCTCCATTCTTGATTTTATCACATCTTTTCTGTATTCTTGTTTTGTCTGTTGGGCCTTCAGTAGATTTTTGTTCTTTACTTTGATTAATAGATGTTCTTGACTTTATTATTATTGTTGTTGTTGTACAATTGTATCACAGCGGCCAGTTGTTTCGCCGGATTTGGCATTGGTTACTAGTCGGGCCCCACCCAGGGGCCTAGGACGTCGTAACGTATTTTCGTAATATGCGTGCAGATCCAAGCAGTGCGGCTTTTTGCATTTGACTGATGGTGATTTTGTCAATTTTTAACTGTTTTAAATGTAATTCCAGTGCTTTTGGAATAGCACCCAGTGTGCCAATTACCACTGGAATTACCACTGCTGGTTTGTGCCATAGTCGTTGAATTTCGATTTTTAAGTCCTGGTATCTTGCGATTTTTTCATGTTCCTTCTCGGCGACCCTGCTATCACCTGGTATTGCGATGTCTATGATTGTGACCTTATTTTTCTCAACCAGTGTGATGTCTGGTGTATTATGCGCCAGTATTTTGTCGGTTTGTATACGGAAATCCCACAAGATCTTGACCATCTGATTTTCGGTGACTTTTTCAGGCTGATGTTCCCACCAGTTTGTTGCTGTTTTAATATTATAATTTTTGCACAAATTCCAATGGATCATTTGTGCTATTGAATTGTGCCGCAATTTATAATCAGTCTGCGCGATTTTTTTACAGCAGCTGAGTATGTGATCAACAGTTTCATCAGCTTCTTTGCAAAGTCTGCAATTGGCATCATCAGAGGATTTTTCGATTTTGGCCTTAATGGCATTTGTGCGGATAGCTTGTTCTTGCGCAGCCAGGATTAGTGACTCTGTTTCTTTCTTTAATGTACCTGTTTTTAACCATAACCAAGTTTGTTCACTGTCCACTTTATCTTTTATTTTTTCCAGAAATTGACCATGCAGTGCTTTGTTCTGCCAACTCTCCATTCTTGATTTTATCACATCTTTTCTGTATTCTTGTTTTGTCTGTTGGGCCTTCAGTAGATTTTTATTATTTACTTCGATTAATAGATGTTCTTGGGTGTCTTTTAAATAATCAGCCAGTGCATGTTTTTCTTCTTCAACTGTTTGCTTCACTTGTAATAATCCTCTGCCACCTGATTTTCGGGGCAGATATAGTCTATCAGTATCACCACGTGGATGTAAACTGTAGTGCATTGTCATTAGTTTCCTGGTTTTTCGGTCCAAAAGGTCCAAATCAGCTTGTGTCCAGTTAACTATGCCAGCTGTGTATCTTATAACTGGTATTGCCCAGGTATTTATGGCCTTGATTGTATTTCCACCATTCAATTTAGATTTCAAAATTTTCCTAACTCTGTTGGTGTACTCTCGCCTGACAATAGTTTTTACTTCTCCATGCTTGATGTTATCCAACTGCAGAATGCCTAAGTATTTGTAGGCTTCATTTTCTTTGCATTTAATTAGTTGGCCATTGGGCATTTCAATTCCCTCAGATGCAGTGATTTTGCCCCTTTTTATGGATACAGTGGCGCATTTTTCCATGCCAAACTGCATTGAAATATCGGTGCTGAATACTCGGACTGTATTTGTCAATGATTGGATTTCTATTTCTGACTTTCCATAGAGTTTCAAATCATCCATATATAGTAAATGCGAAATTTTTTCAGCTTTTTTGGCTGTTTGGTAGCCTAATTTCATTTTTTTTAAGATTACTGATAGTGGGATCATTGCGATGATGAAGAGAAGAGGTGAAAGTGAATCACCCTGGAAAATTCCTCGCTTGATATTAACCATTCCGTAGCTCTCATTCCCTACTGCCAACTCAGTTCTCCATTGTTTCATTGCCTTTTCAGTAAAGGATGTAATATTTTTGCTAATGCCAGTTGTTTCTAAGCATTTTATGATCCAACTATGTGGCAGTGAGTCAAATGCCTTTTTGTAATCAATCCAGACCATATTCAAGTTCGTTTTTCTGTTCTTACAATTTTCTAATATCATTTTATCAATTAGAAGCTGATCTTTTGTGCCCCTGCTCCTTCTTTTGTTGCCTTTTTGCTCTACTGGCAAGATGTTGTTTGTTTCCAAATAATCCATCATGTTATCTGCAATAATGCCTGTGAGTAATTTGAAAGTTGTTGGTAAGCATGTTATTGGTCTATAGTTTTCAGGTGTTGTTCCTTTAGTTGGATCTTTCTGAATCAAGTATGTTTTTCCAGTTGTCAACCATTCATCAGTTTGGCCCTTTTGTAAAATTTCATTCAGTTGCCTGGCCAATATTGCATGTAAGCTGGTCAGATATTTGAGCCAGAAACCATGTAATTGGTCCTTTCCAGGTGATGTCCAATTCTTTACCTTTTTAACTCGATTTTTGATCATCTCAGTTGTTATTTCTAATACTTGCATTTGTTTGTTGCCAATGCTTTTCTCAAAGTCATGTATCCACTTTGCTTCCTTGTTGTACTCCTTTGCATTTTCCCACAATTCTTTCCAGAATTCAACTGTGGCCTGCTTTTCTGGTTTTTCACTTTTGGTGTCACCATTCACATTAAGACTTTGATAAAAACGCCGTTGGTCTGATCGAAATTGCTGATTTTGTTTATATTGGATGATTCGTGCCTCATATCTTTCAATTTTTCTAGCTGTTGCTGTTATCTGCTGTTTTACAATCTCTACAGCTTCATTGATGTTTCTTGTATCCAATCTATATCTTCTGATTAGCCGATCTATGATTTTGTTGTTTTTAAGCCGTTGCTCATGCATGTTCTTTAAGTTACTAGCATCTGCCCTTAATTTTTTGATTTTTTGTTCTAGACGGATTTTCCACTTTGGCTTTGATGCTTTTTCTGTTGTGTGACTAGGTATTTTAATTTTAATGCCTAGTTCATTAGTGACTATTACAGCTGCCTGTACATTAACTGGTTTGTTTCCAAGATGGATCCCGGTTCAATTGTTGAAAACACTGCATTAACCATTTTCATGATAGGGGCCAAAATTTTCTTAGGCACAGTTTTTAGTGATGGTAAACGTTGCCTTTCCTCATTAAGCAGAAAATGCTCCATGATCTTATCTTTCAATTCTTTTTGTTTTTGAGTTAGTTCATCAGTTGGTTCAGTGATAACTGGTTCTAGTGGTGGTGATGTTATTTCCTCCCTGAGAGCTTCTTCTGGGAGTTCTACTATAGTGTCTTTAGTTGTGTCTTGAATATCAGTTATTTCCGCTTGTGATATTGTTTTTTGGGTTTTGCAATTTGCCTGAATTTCCTCATGTTCAACTTCACTAAACACTTTATTCCATATAATAAATCGCCTTTGATCTGCTAGTCGTTGTTCACTAACATTTGAATCTGGATATTGTTGTTTCCATAATTCATACATTCACTTTAAATATCCTCTTTTTTCTGGCTCTGAGTTGTAGTAACAGGCCATTATGGCACGGTTTTCATCTGCACTATATTTTTGTCGTTTTGTTGGCTGGTCCACTTGTAGCCCACTTGTCGACGGATGTCCAGGGACCCCAACATCCGCCGCGGCCCTTGTTAACCCGCGCGACGACCGATGCGGTATGGAATTCTTATTCGTTTTTTCCACCATATTGTATGGGTTGGCGGGGGGTTTTTTACGGGACCAGATGCCAACCTGATCCCAACCTTCCTCCTTTCTCATCCGGGCTTGGGACCGGCAACGGCGGAGTTTATTATTATTATTATTATAATTATTACTCAATTGTATCACAGCGGCCAGTTGTTTCGCCGGATTTGGCATTGGTTACTAGTCAGGCCCCACCCAGGGGCCTAGGACGTCGTAACATATTTTCGTAATATGCGTGCAGATCCAAGCAGTGCGGCTTTTTGCATTTGACTGATGGTGATTTTGTCAATTTTTAACTGTTTTAAATGTAATTCCAGTGCTTTTGGAATAGCACCCAGTGTGCCAATTACCACTGGAATTACCACTGCTGGTTTGTGCCATAGTCGTTGAATTTCAATTTTTAAGTCCTGGTATTTTGCGATTTTTTCATGTTCCTTCTCGGCGACCCTGCTATCACCTGGTATTGCGATGTCTATGATTGTGACCTTATTTTTCTCAACCAGTGTGATGTCTGGTGTATTATGTGCCAGTATTTTGTCGGTTTGTATACGGAAATCCCACAAGATCTTGACCATCTGATTTTCGGTGACTTTTTCAGGCTGATGTTCCCACCAGTTTGTTGCTGTTTTAATATTATAATTTTTGCACAAATTCCAATGGATCATTTGTGCTACTGAATTGTGCCGCAATTTATAATCAGTCTGCGCGATTTTTTTACAGCAGCTGAGTATGTGATCAACAGTTTCATTATTATTATTATTATTATTATTATTATCATCTCTTTTATTCATTAAACATGAAACTCAGTCAACTGAACATTTAAATATGTGTCACAAATACCATTGACTGATGCAAACGGTTGATATGGGTTGCTGCCAGTGTCCCAGGTATCAAGTAAACCAAGTATCTTCTTAAAATGTATGATGTTCCAAGCAGCACCGTTTTTTGCAGTTCCACTGGTGTTATTGCAGGAAGCTGCAATTTCTTGATGTGTTTTGTAAAATTCTTGGACATGGTATCAAGTGCCCCAATGACAATGGCTATTATTATTATTATCATCATATTTTATTATTATTTATTTATAATTCTTTACACATAAATAATTGCTTCTAATTTCTGCTTCAATAAAAGTGTTAGCTATCGTAGGAATAGTCTTTGTCAGTAACCGTAGATTTGATAAGTCAACAGAATTCTTCAGGTATGTGGAGTTGAAGTCCATACAGCTTAAAGTTACACAGTTTGTAAAAGGAGGATTTAGATTCACAAAGCAAATTATTTATGGGTAACAAGAAAGCTTTTAGATGTAAATGTAGCCCAGATTATCCTCTGATTAAAATGAAACTTTCAGCAATGAAATACTAACTTAGCATTGACTAACTACCTTGAAGCACAATGTTTTCATCAAACTAGCATTCTTTACAGATGCTGAAAAATTCATTCCCCATTAATCTAGCTAATTATTTTTATAACCATCATCATGTATAACAATCATGGCAACCTTTTGTGGCAGTTAATTCATTCAAGTAATTATGAATTGTGATAGAGATGTGTCAATTGGTAATTAGCTTGGGGATAACTAAATAATATTGCACATGTATAGACTGAAAGATCACAACATTTGCATTTTTCTTCAAAATTCTAGAAATGTTTTCTCAGTAGAAAGTCATCAGCATTCAAATTACTTGAAATGTAGATGCATTTTAATTTTAAGAAGTAGCTTTATCATGAATTTAAGACATGGGTCAGTCTTAGTATCACAAAGCTGGAGTATCACATACTTCAAAAAGGGGTTCAGACAGCAATCCCACCTTATTTCTCAATCTAGTCCCTCGTTTCATGTAAATCAGTTTTTAATTGCGAGGTAATACACTCAGGAGTTTAAATATTAGATGGATGAATGGAAATATGGCTCTGTAGATGAGGCAAAGAATAATGTAAGATCAGGTTTTCTGAACTGAAGTTCAAGAAGATGTGCAAAGGAGAAAACTCAGAGAATGCCCACAGGAAAATTTTACTCTTACTAAAGAAAACCTGCCTAAAACAGGTCTAAAGATCTGTGGTAGAATTAATTAGTAACAGGCAGTAGTCCCATAGTTATGGGGGGAAATTAAATACTTCCTAAATGTACAATAGAGCAGGTACTATAGTGTCCAATATACACAAGAGACTAGTATTTTGTAGAATAGCACTGAAGTCCTTGGAAAAGAGATTCAGATGCCGGGATTTGTTTATACCCGTGATGGCGAACCTATAGCACACGTGGCAGAAGTGGCACACCGAGCCATCTCTCCAGGCATGCAAGCCATCACTGTTGCTCTTCCAGGTTCTGGCACTCTGGCCAGCTGGTCTTCACATGCCCAGGAGCACTGGAAACTGGAAGAGCAGCTGCCCGGTGCGCATGCTCATGCTAGGAAGTTGATCTTCCAGTTTCCGGCACGCGCATGCGCACCAGCCACCTCGTCTTCCAGTTTCTGGTGCACATGTGCATGTGCACACTAACTGGCCAGTGTGCCAGAACCTGGAAGAGCAACGGCGATGGCTTGCATGCCTGGAGAGATGGGCGATGGCTTGTGTGCCTGGAAACCAGTGGATCTTCCGGTTTCCGGCATGTGCATGCTCCTGTTTTGGCACTTGGTGGCAATAAAGTTCACCAACACTGGTCTATACCTACAAATGTGAGAATTATACAAACAAAGGTTGTGACACTCATTGAAAACCAAAGTTAGACCTTGAAGAAGCAGGACAAATAGACGATTGATTCCGATGTCATTGATAGCTCTAAAAAAAGCAGCTACATAGATCATACAATACATCAATTTCATAGTTCTTACTCAAATCACAAATGATCAGACTCAAATTGTCACACTTCAAACACATTGTGTGAAGATCTAACTTTCTGGAGAAGTCTACAATGCTGGCAAAGATAGAAAGAAACGAAAGAGGATGAGCAGCAGCAACATTATGGATAGATTCCATTACAATAGCAACAAGAGCAACATTGGAAAGTCTAGGGGATCTGGTTGGAAGCCAACCATTCGAGAGAAAAATTTACATGGCCACTAAAGGTTGACCCTTGATGGTACGTAACAATAACAAACACAAAATAAACCTGAACACATGTCTTATGAATTCATATTGAGTTGTCATCTCCCAAACTGCCGGCGGAATTTTCCAGATGGTTTTGATAAGCATCTTCGGCCATAGAAACATAGTATGGTAGGCAGGGGTGGGCTCCTGCCAGCATTACTACCAGTTTGGCGGCCAAAAAAATTTGTGTGCACTTGCACATTTGCAGTTTAAAAGGTCTCTGCATACGGACATCATTAAAACAGGAGAAAAAAACTACATTTTTTCAATGAAGATTGTTCTGCGCATGTGCAGAACAGAAAATAAAGATGGCGGCACCCAGGATAGAACCAGTACGGTCACGTGTCCAGCTGAGTTACTACTTATTCAGCCAAACTGGGCTGAACTGGTAGGAACCCACCTCTGATGGTAAGGCTGGACAGGACCTTGTTTATCTGTCTGTTTGTTTTATTAGTTTTGTATGCCACCCACTCCCGAAGGACTCCGGGCGGCTCACAATAAAACAGGGAAAGGGGGATAAATAGGACAAAACAACAATTTAAAAATACACAACATTCACAATTGAAACGGAGGTCATCTAATACAACTTCTTGCAGGAGTCCTTATTACTATCCCAGACAAAATGGTTGTCCACTCTTGTCTTGAAAACCTCCAACAATGAAACACCCACAACTCCAAGAGGAAAACTCTTCCATTGATTATTCATTCTCGTGTGTTATCTCGTGTGTTATTTCTAGGTTGGATCTCCCTCTGACAGCTTCCTTTGCTTCTTATCCTGCCCTCAGGTGGTATGGAGAATAAATCAAGCTCTCTTCCCTTCAAGTACAGTATTGGAATACTGCTATCCAAGTAAGGAAACTCACTACAAACTGTGAAATGATGCTTGTACTTTTTGGGGGGTGGGGGGGTCCAGGTGCTTTTCTTGTGTCTTGAGCCAACAGAATGGCAAGAGCACCCTACAATCTTACCAATGACACATTAAAAACACACAGAGAGTAAAATATACTAAAATCTGAACAACAACAACAAAACTTCTTTTTGCTCACGGAACCTTTTCTAAACAAAATCAGCATTCTGCAAAGTATGTTTGTGTTTCAAAACATCTTGCTATTGTTGTTGTTACCTGTTATTTTTCAGAGTATAAGACACACCTTTTTCCCTCAAAAAAGAGGCTGAAAATCTGGGGTCATCTTATACACTAAATACAGCATTTTTTGCCTCCCGAAACCCCACCCCCTTCACCAATATGGCCGTGCAGAGCCTGTAGATGGCTTTCAGAGAACTCCTGGGGCCTGGGGAAGACAGAAATGAATGAAAAACTCAATTGCTTAATTTTGCCCCCCCCCGCCCCCACCGGATACTCTATAAGCCTCCTAAAAGCTATGCATGCATTTTTTTTTTTACAAAATCGGACCTGTTTTTGCGAA
Source organism: Thamnophis elegans (assembly GCF_009769535.1). Lineage (NCBI taxonomy): Eukaryota > Metazoa > Chordata > Lepidosauria > Squamata > Natricidae > Thamnophis > Thamnophis elegans. The sequence continues at coordinate 132,033,537 of NC_045542.1, read as the reverse complement.
AAATGGCTGCTTTTTTATCATTTTAGGGAAGCCACCCCCCCCAGGTGCACTTTGCATGTCCCCTAAAGGCTATTCATGCCTTTTTCTTGGGGAAAAAAATGACCCTATTTTCGTGAAAAAATGGACCATTTTGGGGAGGTTTTCAGAGTGCAAAACCTTTTTTTAAAATTTGCCTCTTCAAAACTTTGCTGCGTCCTATACTCTGGTGCATTGTATGTTCCGAAAAATACGGTAATCTTTTATTTAAACTTCAAAACATGTACCTCTAACATAAATGATGGATATTCCATTTTTATGAAAGTGTTTGCTTTGGAAAGTGGAGCGGGAGAGAGGAAGTGGGGAAAATGAAAAAAGTGTTCACATTTAATTCTTGCTGCTTGAATAAGCCTCCTTGTTAGAAAGAGATCACCTAGAATTTGGCTTCCCTATACAGTTATATTAAACAAAGTTATGCCCTGTATGCATTGTAAAACTATTCCTAATTGTAAATGCTTTGTGGCTGAAACTCTGGCATAAATTCACCCAAAACAGAGAAACACTCTGTCCAAGACTAACTTTTAGTATATGCACTTCTGGGAAAGGACAAATCATTAGGTTAATAACAGAATCATTCGTAAAATAGAAAGGAAAAAAAAGCATGAAAGAATGATGAATTGCATCCAGCCTTGGACCTTCCTTACAATACAATCAAAATAGAGCTGGAAGGGACCTTTGAGGTCTTCTAGTTCAACCCACTGCTCAAACAGGAGACCCTATACCATTTCAAAAAAGTGACTGGCCACTTCTTTAAAAACTTCCACTATATGAAGCACCCACAAGGTCTGGAGCAGAGATGGATTCCTATCGGTTCAATCCGGTTCAGCTGAAACAGTAGTGGTTTGCCGGCCTGGGTCGCCGGAACTGGGAGCGACCCAGGCCTGCCACGCCACTGAACCAGTTCCCTAGTTGGTATGACATGGTTTTTTGAAACAATGGATTGTCAGAAAGCATTTTTGTGTCATCATCTAGTTTATATACCTGATTAGCTGATAACATGGCGTTGTCTTGGCGTTGTTATTTATAGGCAGCAAATGTCCAGACCAAACGTAATTTCTAATGTTGGATTTTCCCCCTTACCCCCTTGTGGAGTACTGTGAAGCCATTACCATGGCAATTCCACTGCACTGTACAGTAGAAGTCATTTTACGGCAGTACAGTAGAAGCCATTTTAAGGCACATCTAATGTATCTTAACAGAACACACACCCTGATGAGTGTGTCTTACCCCTACAGTATTTGTTCCAAAGAATAAGTGTACCAAGTTTGGTTGAAATTGCTCTAGGCATTCCAGAGTTATGCTGGAACACACACACACACACACACACACACACACACACAAACAGCACAGGGATGGATGGAGGGAGGGAGGGAGGGAGGGAGGGAGATAGAGAGCCAATTTTATATAGAGAGATTATGGACTTTTCTTGAGACAAGGTGCTGCCTTTCAATATAGAAACAAGAAAGCCCAACTTTTCCTTTCTTTGGTCAAAATGCAGATAATCTGCATCCATACCCACATAGTACTTTTCTTTTCCCAACCATTTATTATTTCATTTATTTATTTATAAAATTTATAGGCTGCTCGTCTTACCTCAAATTTTATATATCCAGCAAATGTATGTTTATACTCTGATATACGTAAGATATACTGAGTGCCTCACTGTGTACAAAACATGTTGCCTATTAGGTAGCTTAACGTCTCAAATTTGAAGTAGTTTCAAGATGTTTAGATGAATCATTGACTAAAGTTTAATTAGTTCAAAAACATTCCACAACTTGAAACTGTGTTGTTTCACAGGTATAACACTGCTGATGTTACAAATACAAGTCTATTTTCAGTGTCCTGCACAGGTATTTTTAGGATGCTGCTACAGAACATCTGGTACAGAAGAAGTCAGAAGGGATTCTTATGTGTATTCCTTTGAGAACAACTTTTAATTTCTCTATACTTTGCAGCAGTAATTTTTTTGTATTTTGGATGAAGCAAGTAGATTTTGTTTATGTAACTCCCACTCCCAAACTATGATTCATATATATTGCATATTATCAACTTATCTATCCATTTCACTCCCATTATCTTTTCCACTAAACTTTTTGTTCTCCATGGATTCAATCTCCATGGATTTCCCCAGATGTTAGACTTGTTAGTACACAATTGGCTTTACCATCCTTGTTATCAGCCTTTGGATCTCTTCCAATACTTCATCCAATTCAAATCCAGCTGGACTTTTTCATCTGTGCTATCTATGGCCCTTTCATCAGGGCTAGAATTAATACAATAGCAGAGTTGGAAGGGACCTCGGAGGTCTTCTAGTCCAACCCCCTGCCTAGGCAGGAAACCCTATACCATTTCAGACAAATGGCTATCCAACTTCTGCTTAAAGACTTCCAGTGTTGAGGCATTCACAACTTCTGGAGGCAAGCTGTTCCACTGATTAATTATTTTAATTGTCAGGAAATTTCTCCTCAGTTCTAAGTTGCTTCTCTCCTTGATTAGTTTCCACCCATTGCTTCTTGTTCTGCCTTTAGGTGCTTTGGAGAATAGTTTGACTCCCTCTTCTTTGTGGCAACCCCTGATAAATTGGAACACTGCTATCATGTCTCCCCTAGTCCTTTTTTTTAAATTAAACTAGACATACCCAGTTCTTGCAACTGTTCCTCATATGTTTTAGCCTCCAGTCCCCTAATCATCTTTGTTGCTCTTCTCTGCACTCTTTCTAGAGTCTCCACATCTTTTCTACATCGTGGTGACCAAAACTGAGTGCAATATTCCAAGTGTGGCCTTATCAAGGCATTATAAAGTGGTATTAACACTTCACGTGATCTTGATTCTATCCCTCTGTTTATGCAGCCTAGAACTGTGTTGGCTTTTTTGGCAGCTGCTGCACACTGCTGGCTCATATTTAAATGGTTGTCCACTAGGATTCCAAGATCCCTCTCACAGTTACTACTATTGAACAAGGTACCACCTATACTGTATCTGTGCATTTTGTTTTTCTAGCCTAAATGTAGAACCTTACTTTTTTCACCATTGAATTTCATTTTGTTAAATAGTGTCCAATGTTCAAGTTTGTCAAAATCCTTCCGCATCTTAAGCCTATCTTCTGGAGACTTGGCTATTCCTGCCAGCTTGGTATCATCTGCAAATTTGATGATTTATCCATTTATCCCCTCATCCAAATCTTCAAGATGTTGAAGAGTACTAGGCCTAAAAGATAGCCTTGGGGTACTCCACCAAAAACTTCCCTCCATGTAGATACAGTTCCCTTGAGGACTACACGTTGAGTGTAGCCAGTTACAAATCCATCTGATGGTGATGCTGTCTATCCCACATTTTTCTACTTTATCTAGTAGTAGGTTATGATCTACTTTATCAAATGCCTTACTGAAGTCCAACTAAACTATATCGACGGCATTCCTCTGGTCCACTAGTTTTGTCACTTTGTCAAAGAATGCAATAAGATTAGTCTGGCATGATCTGTTTTTGACAAATCCATGTTGACTTTTGTCTATTACTTTGTTTACTTCTAGGTGTTGGCTAGTTTGTTGCTTAATTATCTTTCTAGAATCTTCCCTGGTATTGAGATCAGGCTGTTAGGTCTATAGTTTCCTGGATCTATTTTTTTTTTGTTAGTGCATGCTAGTCACTTCAAGTCACTTTTGCAAGCGCATCCCATGCCACTTCCAGTCATGACCAAATCGAGTTGAGACTGAAGTTATGGAAGGAATTATGGTTGTGACCAGAGGTTCTACTGCAATAGGACAGATGAAAAGATGAGAAGGGTAATAGATAAGACAGCTTTACTAGCTGGTTTGACATCCTAGGACATAGACAGTGTTATGGGAATTACCATAGTTGTTTAGTAGAGTGATAGCATGTGGGGGGAGTGGAGAACTGTCTTTGTGTCTTGTTGTTTTGGGGTACAATAACCTATAGCATCGTCTTGAGGGGAAAAATTGAAACAGGTTATAGCCAGGATGTGAAGGTCTTTAGATATTTTCCCAGCCCTCTTTCTGAGTCGTACAGTATACTTAACAACTATGGCAAGAAAAGTCATATAATGGGGCAAAATTCACTTAGCAAGAGAAATTTTAGGCTCAATTTTGGTCGTAAGTCAGGAACTATCTCCTATATTAGATCTTTTCAACATTGCCATTATGAAAAAAAGGCATAAGCGACCAAAGACATTTGCTAATAGGTATTTTATTTTAAATTATTTTCAGAGACTTAATTAGGACTCAAACATTCAGCCGTCCCTGATGCAGCTAGTAACACTGCAGTGCTGCTGAGTCAGCTAAGTCTTCGGAACAGCCACTGTAAGTAAAACAACTCTAATAAGCTTTTTAACCCTGACCTTTTAAAATCAGTGATAAACCTATAGTTTTATTTTGTAAGAAAGGATTCCATTTTTAAGTGATAAAACACTTTTCGACCCTCTTCAGTCTAATGATCCTCGTTACCAATGCTAGATATATGAGTCCATCAAACCATTAGCAGGTATAAACATTTATAGCAGTCATGGTTACATTTGCTTTATGGTCAATAGGAATGAAACGATTTATAAAAAGATTTATGCTCAGTGGGGAATATCAATAAAATATTTCTCCTAATACTTCAGCGGTATTGAGGAAGCTGCTATATATTTATTGTAAGACTTGAACAGTCTCAGGATTACAGTGGAAAAAATAAGCTCTGCAAGGGTAAGTTGTAAAGATGATATTCCAGCATGGCTAAGTTTGGGAGAACTTTTGATCAAAACTTTCAAATAAAGCCCAACAGGAAAAAATATTTCAAACATTAAAAATGACTATGCTTGTCGCAAAAGGATGAGATAGTTTTATAAAGATGCTGCATTTAATGTCATCATGTATTAGCAAAGGTAGCTTCCAATGGCAGTATTCCAGTATTTGTGGGGCTGCCACAAAGAAGAGGGGATCAAATTATTCTCCAAAGCACTGGAGGGCAAGACAAGAAACAATGGACGAAAACTAATCAAAGAGAGAAGCAACCTGCAATTAAGGAGAAACTTCCTAACAGTGGGGACCATTTAACCAGTGGAACAGCTTGCCTTCAGAAATCCTGGGTGCTCCAATAATGGAAGTTTTTAAGAAGAGAATAGACAATCACTTGTCTGAGATGGTATAGGTTCTCCTGCTTTTGAGTAGGAGGTTGGACTAGAAGACCTCCAACGTCCCTTCCAGATCTATTCTAATAATTCTCATTCTAATTAATTATAATTCTTATTCTATGGTTAGTGTTTCCTTCTTGCTCTTGCTCTTTAAAGCACATTTATATTTATATTTATATTTTTTATTTACATTTCTATGCCACCCATCTCACTGGTAAAGTGACTCTGGGTGACTTACAATGGAACAAAAAGTTAGAAATGGTGTAGGGTTTCCTGTTTGAGTGGGTGTTGGACTAGATGGCCTATAAATTCCCTTCCAACTCTGTTAATCTGTTAATTAAATAATCTGTTAAAGAAGTACTAGAAAACAATTTAAATTTAAAAAAAATTTGTAGAATAGCTAAAACCTGAGATGATGGGAGTGGGGAGGCTTCTTTACCTGGTCAACTACTGTCAGCAAAGCAGGGCCCTGTCAGACCAGTGGGCCAAGAAGTGGAACCAAATTTTAAGGCCTTTCAGAAGACCAGGAGTGTAGCGAAAGATCTCACCTCTAACAGAAGGGCAGGAGCTACAGGAGAGAAAGTTATTTTCCTGGACCCCAATGGCCAAAATTCTTTGTCCAATGGGATCCAAAGTAGGCCCTTTTGCTGAAACAAATGGGGCGGGCTACTCCCCAAAAGATGAGACAGTTCTTCAGATAGTTAAAAGCAATCACAAACTGAGCAGGAATTGAAAATGTGAGCCACAGATATAGGGACCCACCCAGTGGCCTTGTTCAACATACTAGTCATTCCTAACTTTAAAATAAGGTAGGACGAACTGAACATAGGTGAAGAATTCATGTATAACTCTTCCATCCTTAAGTTGGACTGCCAATTTATATTAGACAATGGAGGTTGTTATTTTATTCTTGAACTGATACTATAAACTGGGGTGGCGCAGTACCTGAGTAATTAAGACACTAGGCTGGTTCGAGACCAGAGCACTACGCAACTGGGTGAGCTCCCATCCTTGCCCCAGCTCCTGCCAACCTAGCATTTCAAAAGCATGCAAATCAGGGTAGATATGTATGAATCTCTTCTGTGGGAAGGTAATACACTCCGTGATGTCATACTGTCCACATGACCATGGAAAGGTCTTCGGACACTTCTGGCTCAATGGCCTTGAAACAGAGATGAGCACTGCCCCCTATAGTCAGCCATGAGTAGTGGAGTAAAATCTGAAAAAAATATTTTACCTTACCTACTATATAATTCTAAGTGCCTTATATGCTTAAGTGGATGTGGTGGAGGAAGAGGAGCATGTTACCTGATCTTAATGCATTGTGTGGACGAGACTTTTCAACATCCCTGTCTTGTAATAAACTTGATCCATGGGAAGGTTTCTTGGAGTGGAAATCCTCAAGCCCATGCAGAATTCTGCACCAATACAAGAGAGCAGTCTTCTTATATAAAGCTTGGTTAAAGGAGGGAGAGAATAAAATAAAGTCTTCTGTCCCGTTTTGTATCACAATCAAATTAGGAATGTAATTCCACCTGGGTTTTGAGTTCAAATTTTAGATACTGATAATTCAGGATCCTTCACTTCTGATCTCCCTTTGTAAAAGCTCTGCAAGCTGGATAAAGATAGATAAATAAATAAAGTAATGTATCTATTACGTTAACAGAAAGTTCTTAATCTTGGCTCTTATACCAGAGATGGGTTGCTCCCGGTTCAGCCTGGTTCGGCCGAACCGAGAGTGGAATTTAGGCCTGGGTCACAGAACCAACAGCGACTCAGGCCTGCCACACCCTCACCGCCTCTGGGCAGCCACCACTTTGGTTTTTAGTGACTGCACATGCGCAAAGAACAATTTACATTGAACAGTGCACACGCATGCAGCATGCATCTAGTGCACAAGCGAGCAAAGTGAGTGCACACCAATTGCACGTGGGTTGCGAACCAGTAGTAAAACCGGCAGCAACCCACCCCTGTCTTATACACCACTTTGTCAGATTGCTTAAGGAATAGTATTACCTAGCTGTGGAGAAACACGTTCCTTATAGTTGTGTGTTGCAAGGTTTATGTGCTGAAAGGTGTTTGTTTTTACCATTCTATTCTGCAGTTCCTCCTTGAATCAAAGCATGGGTAGATCCTGCAACTGATTAAAAATATCTCCAAGAAAGACAACAAAAGAACATGCTTCCACTTTCTTTTTTTCCTCCTCAGGTCTCTTCCCAATTCATATTTTTGTCTATTGAAAACACAACAATGCCATTTGGAGGCTAGCCAGGTGAGTGTCTGAGCACACACATTGTAAGGAGAAATCTTTTGAAACCCAGCCAAATAGGAAGGAAAGAAAGTGTAATTGAATGAGCACTTGACCATATGAAGACTGTGGAAACCTGGACAGATAAATAAGGGTTTTTTTTTCCTTGACACAGTCACAGGAGATCTGGACTCTCCCCTTCCCCTCCCTCACCCCTGAATTCAGAAGGATGGAGAAATCTGAACAGTGATAAGAGTAAGCTGGATTTCTGATGGAGAAGTAGAATTCCTGCAGCATAACCAAAGATAAAAGTAAAAGATAATGCAAGTTTCAGTGCAAAAAAATGTTTATTAAATCTTTCTTCCACTCCTGCAAATGCTTGATCATGGATACAATTGAAATTAATATGATCTATTTTAATTGCTAAAAGGGGACGCAGTGGCTCAGTGGCTAAGACGCTGAGCTTGTTAATCAGAAAGGTTGGCAGTTTGACAGTTCGAATCCCTAGGCTCCCACTACTTAGCGCAGCTTCTGCCAACCTAGCAGTTTGAAAGCATGTAAAAATGCAAGTAGAAAAATAGGGACCATTTTGGTGGGAAGGTAACAGTGTTCCGTGTGCCATTGGTATTTAGTCATGCTGGCCACATGACCACAGAGACGTCTTTGGACAGCGCTGGCTCTTTGGCGTTGAAACGGAGAGGAGCATAACCCCCTAGAGTCAGGAATAACGAGCACATATGTGCAAGAGGAACCTTTACCTCAGTGGTGGGTTTCTGCGTGTGTGCTCCTGTGCATGCACAATGCTTCTGCGCATGTGCAGAAGCGTCTGGGCGGGTGGGCGGAGCCTCCCACCTCTGCCCCTACAATTCGGCCAAACTGGGCCGAACCGGGAGCAACCCACCTCTGCTTTACCTTTGTTTTAATTGCTTAAATACCTCACTGTTGAATTCTGATATATCTGCCCTAGAATGTGACATCCATATAAATATGTCATAACAGAAAAGAGTTGGGCTTACTCATTACAGTAGCATCAAACCTAAGAAAAGAGGAAAAACTTCCATTTGGTGTATGAGTTCCTGATGTTTGTTTAAGGTCTTTACTGTGTTGTGAATAGTCTGATTGGAATATGATCAAACAGCAATAGCAATCCCACAAGAGAATCACAATGTTGAAGAACATCCCCAAATTCCTTGGGTAAGGGAAATACATGGTGGGGGTGGGATTACTGAAGGAGCATGTGAAGGTATCAACATTCAGCACTACTTCTCATTTGCATTTCTCATTTGTGTTAGATTGGGAGTTGGATGGAAGAGAGAGGGTGATCTGATGCAACACTCTTTATTTACAAGTAAAACCCAGTCACAAATCTGACTGACAGTTCGCCTTTTATAGGGAGCTATCAACCAGTTCAGCCAATAGGAATGAACTATTTTCCTGCCTTGGATGCGGACCTGATTGAAGCCTTTATTCACTGGCTTCACTCCTTAATCTGGATATTTAACAATTTTCTAAGGCCTTCTCGAGAAATAACCATCTTGACTAGAGGAGGAATAGGCAGGAGAACAGGATAAAACGATTTCCCGCCATCTTTCTACTGCAAATGTTTACTGTTAAGCATGACATTTGTCTCTCAGCTCATCCAAACTGGGACTCATCTCTTCTGAGGGGAAAGATTTGCTTAACAGTGAGAGAAGGAGCAGCAGATGTTGAAGTAAAATACAGACATCCCTGCCGAGCATTACCAAGGATGGGAGTTTATATAATGTGTAAACAACCACCTGCTGCTAATGAGAAATTGCTCCCCCAGCCACCTGATTAAGGCAGGCAGAATGTCGGAGAAAAGCTTGATTGGTAATTTCATCAAGACTTCTGAACCAAACATTTATCTAGAAGCAGAACAGTAGGACGCACTGGGGAGGGCATCTTTTACCCCCTGTTTCCTCATTTAAACATAGGTTGCCAGAGTGATATTTCACAGACAAAAACAGGAAAAGGATATAAGGTTGGATATAAACATAACTAGTTGTGTAATTGTATAGTAAAAAAAATGCACATTTGTGTAACTCATATGGATTATTAATATGAACAAGAAACAGAGCCAGGGATAAGGAAAACTACAATTTAAAGTGATTGGTTCCCCTTGACACAGTCCAGATCTGTTGGGCTAAACTTTTCACCATCCCCATCCAGCTTGGCAAAAAATGAATGTCTGAGCAGGTTGAGTTGAATAAATGATGGAGAATCTCAGTTATGGACCTCATCTTTAATTACCATGATATTTGAGTCCTTTCAATTTGAAATTATACATGTCTTCTGCCTTGGGACAGGTATCCAAATAATGATTGCACTTCCTAGAATACATGTAGCATCCCAGTTTCTCAATCCACCATTTTGATGGATCTGGCATTCTTCTGTAAATCACAATACTTGCATTCTTAAAGTTGGTGACTTCTTTTCTGGATTTGTACTGAAATTCAAAATGAATTTCAATGCCATTCCACTGACCACAAAGGCCCTGGGAAAGCTAGGTCTTCCATTAATGTTCTATAACATTTCCCAATTCATTGTAATTTCAGGAGTTGGAAAAAAGGACAATAAAAGCACTTGCTTGGTAAATGTGGTAAGATAGCTCTGTAGCATACAGGAAAAACTAATATTAGATCATTGTTTTGCAATGCAGCCTCTGCATAGTCCATCTCTTCAATTGACACAAATACCTTGATACCTAATGCTGGACCTCAAATTCTGTAACCCTGCTAGCAATCTATTTCAGTATAGATATGAAAGTCAATTACATTTCTATTTGGATAAGCTCAGGAGATCAAAAAACTATAAATGAAAGTACAAACAAATAAAAAGAAATAGTAGGAATCAGAAGAATGCAATGGGGGTTCTAAGTTCCATGGTTAGAATTAGGCTTTGGGTCTATAAATGAAGGTTTATGATTGAGGGAATAGTGGCATATTGGGAAGCAATAAGAAGGGCTGAGAGACTGATCCACAAAGCCACTTAGGTTTGTCAGGAACAGATACCAATGGAAATCAAAATTCTGCTGAACACAAAGCTTAGTGCATAAAAATTAATCAAGTACTACAATGACTCACTTTATTCATAATACTTAATGGTCATGTAATAGGAGTTTTTATCCAGCAGTTAAAGTTCATAAGTGCAGGTTTTACATGTAGAAAGGTATTATACTGATGGTTTAATTACACACCTTTTTGCACACCAAAGGAAATGTATTCTACAGCTTTCTTAATTAAAGGACTTTTGAAGGGAAATGAACTTTGCAATAAGCAGCCTATGACTTGGTTTTTATTATATGTTTTTGTTTTGAGTTGAGCAATTCAAAATCTTATTCTAGAAATGTTAAAACCACAATTGAGCAGCAGAAAGTATCAGGCCCAGATAGGCCCTGATAGCCATTCTAACTTTTCTTGGGTTTTTTTCTTTTTTTAATAAAGCAACATTAAATCACAAACTGATTCCACACGCATCAGGTGGATTTCCAATCCATGGCATGCATTTAATTTTCCCTCATTTTATTTCATAAAAGGAATTATGAAGGTGAACTAAAAATTCTCTTCATGCATCAAATCATACTTTTAAAAAATAATCTCTTGTTTAATGGCTTATTTTTTAATAACGCAAGGCTATGCGTATGTAGCAATCTCTCCTTCAGCTTTTTCCATTTATGCGAACACTTTTGCTTAAAGTTCTGAACTACTCAACATAAAAGTCAGATATTACTATGAATCATTCATATGCATCAAATGGCCACTTATATATATAGTTTGACCTTGGGTATTCTGACTTGGAGAAACCAAGAAACAAAATTTGGAAAAAGCAACCCAACCCTCCTATCCTCTCCCAGTTCGGATAGGCACCCCAATGGGGTAATAATTCAGGGGAGGTGTTGATTGAGTAACAACCGATCCTATCCTCCCCCTATTCTGCTCCCACCCTCTCCATATGTCCTTGATTTTAACCTTGGGTTTTAATTTTTTTTCATGTTTTAATGTAGATTGTTAACTTATTTATGTTTTCATGTGGTATAGGGTCTCGTGCTTCAGCAAGAGGTTGGACTAGAAGATTTCCAGCTCTATTCTGAATTGAAATGAAAGTGAAATTCAGGATATATTTTTTATGTCTTTAAGCTGCTCAGAGTTACCTTATGGTAAGTCAGATAGCCAATAAACTTTACTAATAAATAAATATTACCTTCGTTCTGCTGGATGTTAAAAACATCATTTGTAGACTTAATAATGGCTTTATTTTGTATGGAGCAATAAGGTTATGATTGTTTTGTCATAAAGGTCACATCTGAATATTTTGTTAAGTTACAATTTAATATGATAAACCATCTCTGATCTTGCATGTTTCCTCCTATGTCCTTCAGCATGGCATGAGATGGCGTAAAGAAGCTTTTCCATTTGTGTTACCAGAAACAAAAGTTGCCATCTTATTCAACATCTGTATGAAGCTACTGGGAGAGTTTATCCAACTGGTGTTTACACCAGTTGTGTCCTTATCTGGGAAAGGAGGATCTGGCTACATAATTCATGTCTATATGAGCACTTGCTTATATTTCTATAATACATTCTATTTGGAACTGGCTTTAAAAACTATTTGAAAATTCTAATTGGTTCAAAATATCGCGACCCACATACTTTCTGGCTCCCGTCATTGAGACCATATGACATTTTTTGTGAACCCTGCATTGGTTGCCATTTGGTTTGTGGCTGCAACATAAGATGTTGGTTTTAATTTACAAAGCACTTAATAGCTTCACACCCAACTATCTGCAGGACTGCCTATTTCAGCCTAACCAATCAGATCAGAAATAAGCCATTACTGATCCCAGATTTTTGAGAGATTCGGAGGTTGAAGCGAGTTGGTGAGGTTTTTCACCACACTGGAAACGAATAACTTACCAGATTTTCCTCTCTCTTCCTAATAGTCTTCTTTGACAAATTTTAAATAATATTCATTGTCAGGTGCATAAAGAAGTGTTTTAAAGCCACCTGGCTTTAAAAAAAAACTTTCATTTAAGCTCTGCATTCACTGAAAATGTATATCAAAAATTATACTCTTTCATGTATTTTATATGGTATCATTTTTTAACAATAGTGCCTTTAAATAAACTTAGCATATAATTTTTTTGTTTATAAGCATATAAGATTATTATTTTTTTCTTTTTAATAATGAAAATCTAATTGGGGCATTTGTTTGGCACAAGGCAATACAAAACTCATTAATCAATTAATTCAGAATATGGTTAGGAATTCCAGATGAATCTACATTGCAGTTGTTTAACTGATCACATGGAGATTCTTAAAAAAAATTAATTGGGAATAAGTCTTGTGAAAAATAGGAAAGAATATTTATGCATGCTGAGGAAGAAGAAAAAGTTGGTAGGTACCAGTTGTGAGTTCCTACTGGTTCGGCCCGGTTCAGCCGAACCGGTAGTGATTTGGTGGCTTGGGTCACTGGAACCGGCAGTGACCCAGGCCTGCCATGCCCCTGAACTAGTTCCCCAGGCAGCGCCGGTGGCGGCACCATTTTGTTTTTCAATTCTGCGCATGCGCAGAACAATTTTAATTGCACTGCACATGCACACTAAGTGTGCACACAAGTGAACCGGCAGTAGTGCCTGCCGGAACCCACCCCTGGTATGTCCATAAAATTAAATTCAAACAGACTTGTAGTATTTAGATCTTAATTTTCTTGAAACTATATTATGATCCAATATGGGATGTAAAGCCTGATTAAAATCCCTAGGCATAATTATCTAATGAACAATCAATGTAAAAAGATGCAAAACTTCTATAACCATTCTGATGACTGTGCATAAACAAAATTGTATTTTACTAATGTGGCTTTTCTCCATATGTATTTCATCTTCTTGCAGCTGTTTTACATAGAATCTTTTGACCGTATAGTATATTTTCAATAAGAGGCAAAGTTGTCATGTTTTGAGCTTAAAAGGGTTGTCTTGTGGATTAAAAGACTTGTATCGAGCATGTCTTAAAATGAATTTCTACAAGACCTCAGTGTTAACTTTCTCAAGTGTATGATAGACAGCCTGACAGAACCAACCTTGGAAATCTAACTTGAGAAGATCTACATATTTTGTCATTCTAAAAGCCCTAATGGAATAGACCAAAAGCTGTATGTCCCAGAGTCTAGTGAACAAAGAGCCCCTCTTTGAGAGAAATGGGTGGTTCTGAAATGTGAAAAACAAAAACAGAAAAAAACTGAATAAATATTTAAACTGAATGTTGATGGGAACTCTGCAAGTACAACTATCAACAGGCATATTCCTTAGTAACAAGTATTCAAAGATATATTAGCTATAATGGCAATTGATAACCTCACCCCTTATAAAGATTATTTAATGTTATCTTGCTTGATGACAATATTTTAACTATGCTGTATATGACTTATTGTTTGATATGCATTTGCTATCATTCAGCATCCTGGAATAATCCTGGATATTTATGAGATGAGCAGTAATAATAAGAAAGTTACTAAGAAGGGATACAATAGGAGTGTTTAAAATTATTTCTGGTGGAGAGAAGGCAAAGATTATTACTTCGTCTATATTCTGTTCTATATTCTAGGCTAATGCGGCAGCATATTTTATAAAAAGCTGCACTTTTTCCAGCTTGACACTGTCTATTCTGAGATGTGGGAACCACAATCGTGTGCATTGTGCCAGTTATGGTCAAGAGCTTAATATTTTTATGATATTGGCAGAGTTATTTTCAATTTCCTTTCTTAATAATCCCCAGTATAGAATTTGATACCTTTTTGATGGTTGTTACACACAAGGTCAATATTTTACAGAATACACCAATGCCAAGATAATTTTTTGGCTGAAATTCCACATCTTTAAAAAGTTGTAATTTCTTATTCAGGTTGGATCCTTTTAGAGTCAGGATTGTATCTGCTGTGTCTGTTTACCCTGTTTGAATAAATCCTTCTCAATCTGTTCACATTCAAATATAGATAGTAGGACTTTGAGAGCTCATTTCTCCAAACATATTTTTTCCCGATTTTGCCTAATGAATGGTTTTTGCTAATAATTTATCCCATTATGCTGCATTCTGGTAAAACCTTTTTATAATGCTTTTGATTATTTGCAAATTGAACTGCAAAGTGGGAGTGATGAATGACAAAGTTTCAATTCACGGGCTGGTTCAAACCAAATATTGAATCAACAACAAAGCAACAAAGATGATTAGAGGACTGGAGGCTAAAACAGATGAAAAACTGTTGCAGGAACTGGGTATGTCTAGTTTAATGAAAAGAAGGACTGGGGTGACATGATAGCAGTGTTCCAATATCTCAGGGGCTACCATAAAGAAGAGAGAGTCAAACTATTCTCCAAAGCACCTGAGGGTAGGACAAGCAGCAATGGGTGGAAACTAATCAAGGAGAGAAGCAACTTAGAACTGAGGAGAAATTTCCTGACAGTTAGAACAATTAATCAGTGGAACAACTTGCCTCCAGAAGTTGTGAAAGCCCCAACACTGGAAGTCTTTAAGAAGCTGTTGGATAGCCATTTGTCTGAAATGGTAAAGGGTTTTCCTGCCTAGGCAGGGGGTTGGACTAGAAGACCTCCAAGGTCCCTTCCAACTCTGCTATTATATTGTACTGTATTATTGTATTGTATTGCATTATTGCACTGCATTGTATTGTATTGTAAATATTGTCATTATTGTGCTTGTTAAATTCATCTCCTTAAAGTCACTCAAGTCTTGAGCCAGTCTAGAAGCATCCTCATATTATAATCAATTCCAAGATATATCTGTTAAGAATTAAATTACCTTGCAGGTAACAGTGAAGAGTGTTAAGATGAACAGAACAGAACAGAACAGAACAGAACAGAACAGAATAAATAGAATAGAATAGAAGTCTTCTAGTCCAGCCCCTGCTCAAATAGGAGAACCTATACCATCTCAGACAAGTGACTGTCCAGTCTCTTCCATGATTTCTGGAGGCAAGTTTTTCCACTGTTTCCACTGTTCTTATTATTAGGAAGTTTCTCCTTAATTCCAGGTTGCTTGTCTCTTTGATTAGTTTCCATCCATTGTTTCTTGTCCTGCCCTCTGGTGCTTTGAAGAATAATTTGACCTCCACTTCTTTGTGGCAGCCTCTTAAATACTGCCCTACTGCTATCATGTCACCACTAATTCTTCTTTTCTTTAGACTAGCCAGATCCAAAACCCGATTACCTTGAGCTTGATCAATGGAGGATTAGTTCCAGAATGTCTGATAGTAATCTCAGGGCCTCAGTGGTCCTGTAGCAGCTTATTTGAGCAGCATCGACATCAGCCATGAGTCTGAGGAAGAAGGAAAGGCAGTGAAAGATAATTGCTGAATTGGTCAATTGATGATGCACTGATGATGTTACCTAGTTGGACAATGAAACATCTGCAAGAAAACATTCAAGCCTAGAGCACACCAAAGACCCCAAGCTACAATTATCCTCTTCTATAGGTACAATTGTTGAAATTGACAGAACTTACTCAGATGGACAAATTGACTTCTTTGATTAGAGAAAGGTCATTATTGGCATATAACAATGACTGGAAACCCCTATGGACTTTTTGCCTGAGTAAGAAAATGAGTTTGTGATTTACGGTTTTGATGATTAGAAAGACTAGGATATAGAAAGAATGCAATTATGATGAACTTGGAGCGAGTGGTTTGATTAGATTTATATGTATAATCGCCAAGAGGGTTATCAGAATATATATACCGCGTGTATATAGGCAGCCATGTAAGTTGAATGAATAGCCCTGAATTAAAAAAAAAGTTAGCAGGTAAGCAAACTGCTCTGTATATTGTCCCAAAGATGCTTTTTCAGGAGGCAACTGGGCTTTCTTTATAGTAAGTATTTTGAGGACGTTGAAAAAACAAGGAAGTCCAGTCACCTCCTGAAAAAGCACCTTTGGGACAACCGTGACCTGGATGACTGAGAATCTGAGAATCTAAGAATCTCTACAGACTTTTTGCTGTGTGTATATTATTTCAGTAGAAAAACGGTTTACAAATATTGAAAAGAACAATGACCAATACTTGAGCATGGCTTATTCTGCAGACCATCTGACTGTTCTATAAAGCCTTGGTTAAGGAACTGAAGGATATACCGGTTCCACCACAAAACCGCGGTAGACTAAAGCGCGTGTGACTAAAGCATGGTGACAAAACCGCACCGTCAAAACCGCGCGACAACAGCGCGCCGACAACAGCGCGCCGACAGAAGCGCGCTGTAACATAACCCTAAAAATAACCCTAAACCTAACACTAAACCTAACACTAAACCTACCCTAAACCTACCCTAAACCTAACCCTAAACCTAACCCTAAACCTAACCCTAAACCTTACCTTAAGTTAAATCGCGCTTCTGTCGGCGCGCTGTTGTCGCCGCGGTGTTGTCGGCGCGCTTTTGACGTTCACGGTTATGTCGTGCCACGGGATATACCACATCAGTGGACATCAGCTGCTAAGAGGCTGACTGTGATAAACAAATACCAGCAGCAGGTGATTTTCAGGAAGAAACTGGTGGTTATTTTTAAAATCCTCAATTTGCCTCATTTACAATTCTAATCAATCTTTCATCACAGTCAGCCATTGGGACCTTAGACTGATGCTCTGACAGACTCCCCCCCGCCCCTGAATTCAGGAGCTTGAGGAATCCCTGGTAAACTTTATATTACACAATTTTATTAGCAGGTTTAATTCAGCGCTTTACCTCCTTCTGTTAGTTGGCAAAATGGCTTTCAATATTGAAGTGGTAATTAATGAATCTTTTATGCTGCAAATCAACCATTTTCATCTCTGCAGTATCAGAGTAAGGGGAAAAAAGGATTTAAAATATGATCATTTCTGTAGCTTTTCTTTCCAGGTTGGATGTTACCCATTGTTATGTCATTGGCATTTTTACTGTATTTTATCTGCAGTCAACTACCTCTTATCATTTCATATTTGTCCCTTCAGCCTCAGCTTGATATTTCTTGCTCAGTGTTTGCCAGATACATTCCTAAGTAGATGGAAACTCTCTAAATGTGGAATTTTTTGCATGAGTGCAAAATAATAAAAAGCATGTGTGTATGAAGACGAAATCAGCTTAATGGGAAATTGTTGGGTTCCATTAATATTCTATTACAGTGAAAATCATATTTAATATATTTTATCCAGATTTTCTTTTTTTTTTTTTAAAAAAATGGGGAACTGTATTTTTCTGTGTGTTGTGCCAATCTAAAGAAAACAGTGGATATGATACATTTGATTTATCCTGTGCAAATAACCTGCACAATTCCATTTACTGAAAGTGGGAAAGTTTGAAAAAATATTATTACAGAAATCTTCAAATACATACCAGGATATAATGTGACATTAATTTCCACATGGAGAAATGAGTGTATGTGTGAAGGAAAAGAGCCTTTTCTAAAAAATATTTCTCTATATATTTCTGTATATACAGTATATTTGTGTTTCTCTGTGTGTATATATACAGAACAATATTTCTGTATATATTTCTCTATCTGTGTGTCTGTGTGTCTGTGTGTGTGTGTGTGTGTGTGTGTGTGTAAAATTCAGTGTTATATTAAAGGAAATATACAATTGATATGGTACTATAATAATGATAACATGTTTGTTTAGAATTCTAATTTTTGATGCTCCATCCAAATATTTAGGTATTATTGTCAGAAGATTTTTTTCTGCACCACTAATTGTCATTGTGTGTTGCACATAAAGTATTAAAAAAGAAGAAGTAAAAGATCGACTTTGTGTGGTTAGATCAGTTCATACATAATAAGCCAGAATTCTTTTTTTAACCATGATTTATCACTACATAATTGAAGTACTATAATGTGTGGCTGACTTTGAGGATAATATGCAATTCTATACTTAGATAATAATCCCAATTGTATAATTTTACTAGTGACCAGAGTTTTGAGATCTAAATCAAAGTGCTGGTTGTTTTCTGTGCAAATGAATAATTATTCAGAAGCATACCTACATCATGGAATGTCCCTTTAACTGATGGCATTCAGACAATGTATGAAATAGGCTTTTGACAATGGAATGGCATTTTATTTCCTTTTAGAATAGAATAACAGAGTTAGAAATAACTTTGGAGGTCTTCTAGTCCAACTACCTGGTCCAGTATACAATTTCAGACAAACAATTGTCCAATCTCTTCTTTTAAAATCCCCAGTGATGGAATCCCCATAATATCTGATGGCCAGCAGTTCCATTGATTAATTGATTAATTTCAGTGTCTGGAAATTTCTCCTTATTTCTAAGTTGGATGTCTCCTTCATAAGTTTCCATCCATTACTTCTTGTCCTGCTTTCAAGTGCTTTGGAGAATAGGTTGGCTTCCTCTTCTTTGTGCTAGCCCCTTAGATATTGAAATGCTGCTATCATGTCACCCCTAGTCCTTCTCTTCATTAGATTAGACATAGCCAATTCTTGTCTTCTTGCAACCGTTCTTCATGCGTTTTAGCTTCCAGTCTCCTAATCGGGGGGAGGGGGGACGGACGACTGGAACTGCATAATAATGTAGAACTGTATCACTTGTGGTCAGACCCAGGTATTGCATACAAAATTATATGTAGTAATGTTTTACCTGTAAATGACTTTTTCTGTTTTAATTGCAATAATATGCGTACGAACAACCACTTTAAACTCAATGTAAATCATTCTATACTTGACTGTAAAAAATACAATTTCTGTAATAGAGTTGTCAACGTTTGGAATGCCCTACCTGAGTCAGTTTTTCTCCTATACAAATTTTCACAGTTTCAGTCACAAATCGACTTTCGTGGACCTTTCTTCATTCTTAAGTGGTCAGTAGAGGGGGCGTACATAAGTGTACTAACATGCCTATTGTCCCTGTCATTCTATTTTTATTATTTTATTCTCGTTTTTGTTTGACAAATTCCAATAAATAAATAAAATAAAATAAATCACCATTTTAGGATTGTTGTTGTTGTTACACAGGGGAAGATTGCTTTTTGAGATTCTTCTGTACACCAAGCAATGTCAGTTGATAGAGGAATTATTAATAATTGAATACTCAATATGCTGTTAATAAGTAAATAAATGTCTAGAACAAACCAGAATGGTTTGTGTTATTATAAACAAGGAAGCTTATCGGAAACCAGAAGATTAGCGCATCGGAAACCAGAAGATTAGCTGGTGATGGCACATGTGCCCACAGAGAGGGCTTTACGTGCCACCTCTGGCATTCGTGCCATAGATTCACCAGCATATTCCTAGGCTTTAAACAAGAAAAGATCCTCAGGCTTTAGATACACAGAAAAAAGATGAGAGCACTACAAAGATGTTCAATGAGACCAGTGGTGGGGTTCAAACGTTTTTACTACTGGTTCTGTGGGCGTGGCTTGGTGGGCATGATGTGGCCTGGTAGGCATGGCAGGGAAAGGTTACTGCAAAATTTCCATTCCCTCCCAATCAGCTGGGACTCAGGCGGCAGAGAATAGATTGGGGCAGAGGCAGTCAGAGGTGGTATTTACTGGTTCTCTGAACTACTTAAAGTTTCCGCTACCAATTCTCCAGATCTGGTCAGAACTTGATGAATACCACCTATGAATGAGACCCCTAAAAAACAAGGAGAGAGGGAGAGGGGACAAGATTCAGGAAAATACACAGTATAAAATAAGGCTTGGGCAGTCTAATATCCAGAGATAAATTTTCTGAATATATACTACTGATTTCTTGACTGGTTTTTGAATTTGTACAAGATTACCTTCAGCTCTGATTTCTGCTTGTTAGATTTATCTGCAGGGAACCCAAAGTAACCTTGTTTGTTTTCTTAAGTTCTCACATTCTTGCATTGTGATGAGATTTGCACTTATCCTAAAGAACTGTTATCTCCGTCTGATCTCCTACACTTGTAATTGCTGGCACCAGGCAATTTAACCAATTTGGTGGAGAAGATTGTGACAATGCATTTTCAGTCATTCTAACAAACAGTTCTCTTGAACTTTTGTCAATCAGCTTAAACCTGGAATAAGCATGGAGACAGTACATATTACTGGTATCAGGAGAGAGGGACAGCAAATATGCAGTCCTGCTGATACCTTGATTTCTCAACAGCTTTTGATATTGTTGACTTTATATGTAGATGAACCTGAGCAATTAGGATGTTACCAGAAAGTGGCATTGGGGAAGCTTCAACTCAATCTGCTAGAAATCATCCTGTGGGATGCTACAAGGTTTATATAAAGCCAATGGGAAGGCGCGTATAGCAAGTTCTTGCGTGTGTAGCTAGTTTTCAACAATATGTTGATGACACTGTATTTATCTTTTGCTGTTTAGCTTGGAGTTAGATAACTGTGTGTGTGAGAGAGTGTGTCTCTGGCTGTGTCAATGTCTCTCTCTCTCCCTCTTCCTCTCTCACTCTCCCTTTCTCTCCACGTGTGTGCATATATTTGTGTGTGCCTCTGTGTGTGTCCCTCTCTGTGTACATCCTCAAGTCAGTCTAGATTCCTGGCAAATGCCTCAGCAAGCCCATGCAGTTTTCTTGGCAAGGTGTTACCAAAGTGGTTTGCCCTTGCTTCCTTCTTCCTAGGGCTGAGAGAGTGACTGGTCAAGGTCACCCCACTGGCTTCCTGTCTAAGACAGCACTAGAACAAGAGATGTGCTGGTGCCTCTAATCACCGTACCAAACTGGCTTTTAAAATTTTAAAATAGAAAGCTATAAAATGCTAATGTATAATATGACCTGAAATTACCGTATATGCAACCTTAAATGAATGTTTATCTTAATGGAATCATAACGTCTTTAGCCTTTTCTTAAAAACACACACACACAGAGACAGACAGACAGACAAACAGGCAGACACACACACACACACACACACACAGACACACACACACACACACACTGGCAAGGATTATTTCAGCAGGACAAATAAGAGCAGCTAACTTTTGTCATAAAACAATTGACATGGCCCTGATTGTGTAGTGTAGCAACTGACCCTTGTTGTTTTGTGACCCTAATTAATATTAGACTTAGTGATATTTATGCACCGGAGCCAAAAGCTAAACAGGAAGCAATTTATGTCAGCTAAAGCCTTTTAACAAATCGATGCACCTATTTGTAATTGCTTGTTTCACAAGATTAAAAGTGCTCGGGCCTGATCTTCGCCCGATGTTTTGTGTCCAACATGACCTGGGCTTCTGTTACCAAACCGGAGCACCAGCGATCAGCACCTATTTCCATTGAGGAGTCCATATTGCTAATATTTCTGGAATTTTAATGTAGTTACAATTTATAGCCAATCAAATGTGGCTACCTAAATTGCTGTTGCTAGTAGACAGTTTAACTGTCTTTATTAATTACAGTATAATTTAATGTTTGAAAACCAGCACTTGTGTTGGTCATTTTTACAGCTGAAGCAGTTATGTGCCTTATGATGAACACTTTTAGCATTTTCAATGGAAATTTACTAAAATGATGAGTGATAAAACCGTCAAAGTCTGGTAAATAATGGTTATTGCTTTGAATGGAATTAATCATGGAAAGGACAGTTACCTTCAAATTAACATTGCAACTTGGAGACAAAGTGGCTTTCAGACTTCATTTACTATATAGGGATGAATACAGAATTGGTTTAAATAAACACATCTGTGGTACGTGTTAAGATTAACTATCACTGATCGTTTTGCAAAAGTGGTTCCTTCAGTAGTACATAGCTGCAATCATTTGATGACTCATAATAACTATATTCATTCTGGAAAACGTTGACCAGATCTTTAGGTGCATTTTTCATAGCTGTTATAAGGTTAGATTTCCATTCAGCAAAAGTTGTTCATTACAGATTTTTCTAAATGACCTAAAAGCTGGTGTTTGGGTCTCAACTTTCATCTTCCAAATGAGTGGTGCCTATTTATCACTTAGAATATGCTTTTGAATTCCTAGGCAAGAATTCCCTGGTAGAAACTGAGGCAAGCGACGGGAGTTCACCCTGCCCACACAGTGCTGGGGCTTGAACCGCTGGAGAAAAGACCATCTCCTGCTTCATTAAGCCTCTGAGCCACTACACCTGTGTGCCAAAATAGAATAAGCACTTCAGAATTCAACCCCTCTTTGGACTTAACTAGGAAATTACTATTTATACTCTACTGAGGTCCTGGCAGGTAGCACAGTGGTGATGGTGGGGAGACCAGTTTTAATATCTTATGCTTCAAAATATAAGGTATGCACAAGCTAAGAAATCGCAGAATTTTCACCCGTTAACCAAGTGAAGCTGACATTGTGGGATAACCATAAAATAGGAATAGTAGATAAATCCATTTTGTGGGTGATTTGGCCTCCCGTAATATCATTTTGTATCAACTCAATTTTGATCAAGTGCTTTGAAAAACATTCGTAGAACGGGAAATTGTTGGCTTTACCTCAAGGTGCTTCCTAGCAGTTTATTCAAGCAAAGCTCTTGTTATTTGCCTTGGAGGCCATTGCCACTTTTGAACGTCTAGGTTTTGAAAGAAGTAAGGTTCTTTCTGAGATAGAGGCTTTCTTTTACAAAAGGCTGAAAGGAGGGCTCAATAATACTGTACTTATTAAGGTAAAGGTTCCCCCTCGCACATATGTGCTAGTCGTTCCCAATTCTAGGGGGCGGTGCTCATCTTGGTTTCAAAACCAAAGAGCCAGCACTGTCCAAAGGCGTCTCCGTGGTCATGTGGCTGGCATGATTAAATGCCGAAGGTGCATGGAATGTGGTTTCCATCAAAGGTGGTTTCTATTTTTTCTACTTGCATTTTTACATTCTTTCGAACTGCTAGGTTGGCAGAAGCTGGGACCAGTAACGGGATCTCACTCCATTAGGCAGCACTAGGGATTTGAACCACCAAACTGCCGACAAGCTCAGCATCTTAGCCACTGACCCACCATGTCCCTCACCTTTAATACTTATTAAGTGATGGTTAAAGTGGAAAGTCTGAATGTCTTGAATGTTAAACCAGGTGAAAATTTGCTTTTTAAATGTGTAATTTTTTTTTAAATTTTAACATGAAATTAATGCTACCGAAACAGTTCTTCTGCCCTGGTAATCTTAAATAATGTTTAATAAATTTGATTGCAATCCAGGACATGGAAAATCAGCCAATTTGAACTTGAACTATTATTACTATACTTAAGATGGAACTCAGTATCATTGCTCATATAATTTTTCAAGCCCGTTCCCATTTTTTTCCCCAAATAATAATTTTATATTTCATAGTTTGTAATGTGTGTGTGTGTGTTTTATTATACATCCCTGGGTTAATATAGTGTGTCTGTTATGTATTTTGACTTTTATGCTGACATATCTATTCTTAGAGGGTCATAATTAAGTGGACTCCTATTACAATAGCACAATGATGCAAAGAATTTTGCAGGAAATTAAAATAAGCCTAAAAAACGTTTTGAGATTGTGAATATTTGAATATTGCCCAGAAACAGCCAGAAACTGTATGATGTTTTTAATAGATAGATAAGGAAACCTCTAAACATTTAGTCTGCCTATAGCCCCTTCATTACTGTCTCTCTGGATGGCTGGCTTTTTCACTTTTCTTAGTTGTTTTATTTTTAAATCTTTTTCTCCAATTCAGGTTTCCCACATTTTGTACTTGTGTGCTTCATACACTGTATATGAGGATTTTGCCTGCTTTCCCACCTCTGTTTCTGTTATGGCTTATTCCCTTTTATGGCTCTCCTGCCACTTTTAAGACCTTATTTGTTTAATTAATCTGTATCTACCTCTTCCTCTTTTTTCTGCTTTCTATTTTGTTCTGTGCCTCTCCTGTACAATCCTTTCCAGTCCTGTCCTGTCTTCTCCTATATAAATTATAATATAAATTACATACATACAAAAGGTGCGTTGCTGCCAATTTGGCCCAGATTGGTCAAACTGGTAGTAGCGGTGGCAGGAGGCTCAGCCCACCCACCTGGACACTTCTGCGCATGCGCAGAAGCGCCGTGCACACGCAGGAGCACACACGAACCGGTAGTAAAAAAATTGGCAACTCACCTCTGATACATACATACATACATACACGCTGTACATATATACATACACTTTATTAATTTTTATGAGCTGTGCAGAGTTGTGTTTTAGATGGGTAAACATACAAATCTTTTAAATATATAAATAAGTGTCACAGTGATGAAATCAGTGGGTGACAGGTGCCTTCTACCAGATAGGTCCTCCAATGCCCCCCCCCCTTTTCACTCATTGTCTCTCATCAAGGAATTGGGATGCATCGATTGTTCTAGTTTATTGCAGGAAGTTTATTGGGCTTGTTTCATTTAGAGTGTAACTAGCTTTCTAAGAATAATTTCTCATGTCACAAGGTTTAAAGTTTAAAGTTTAATAACATTTATATGCCGCCCAATCCCGTAGGACTCCGGGCGGCTTACAATACAAAATAAATCAAAAAGAATAGAAGGAAAGAAAAGATAGATTTAAAAAACACAACATGCACTCCATTCTAAGTGGGGCTGGACCGTATTTTGGGGTCAACAGCCCCAGGCCTGCCGGTTTTAGTGGCTTTACGGAAGGCCGAGAGAGTGGGAAGGGTCCGGATCTCTGTGGGAAGATCATTCCACAGGGCCGGGGCAGCTACAGAGAAAGACCTCTCCCGAGTAGTCGCCAACTGGCATTGCCCGGTCGACGGTATCTGAAGGAGGCCCAGCCTGTGAGATCTTATAGGTTGTTGGGAGGTATGTGGCAGGAGGCAGTCCCGCAGATATTCAGGTCCCAAGCCATGTAGGGCTTTAAAGGTAACGACCAGCACCTTGAAGCGCATTTGGAGACTGATGGGAAGCCAGTGCAGCTCGCGGAGGATAGGTGTAACATGGGTGTACCTAGGTACACTCGATATCGCTCGCGTGGCCGCTTTCTGGACCAATTGTAGTCTCCGAACACTCTTTAGGGGCAGCCCCAAGTAAAGCGCATTACAGTAATCAAGCCTAGAGGTGACGAGAGCATGAGTGACCATTTGAAGTGCCTCCCGGTCCAGGTAGGGCCGCAACTGGTGCACCAGGTGAACCTGGGCAAAAGCCCCCCTGGTCACAGCCGACAGATGGTGTTCTAATGTCAGCTGAGAATCCAGGAGAACACCCAAGTTGCGGACCCGCTCTGAGGGGTGAAGAGTTTCGCCCCCCAGGCTAAGAGATGGAATATCTGGGGCAACATCAATAGCCACTCGGTCTTGTCTGGATTGAGTGCCAGCTTGTTTACTGCCATCCAGACCCTGACAGCCTCCAGGCACTGGCACATCAATTCTACCACTTCACTGAGTTGGCACGGGGCGGACAGATACAACTGGGCATCGTCCGCATATTGATGATATTTGATCCCGTGCCTACGAATGATCTCACCCAGCGGCTTCATGTAGATGTTAAATAGGAGGGGGGACAGGACCTAGCTCTGAGGCACCCCATATTTTAGGGGCCTAGGGGTCGACCTCTGTCCTCCAACCAACACTGACTAAATGTCTTTAGAAACAAAAGAAGAAGAAAAAAGAAAATAAAAAGCAAGTTGGACACATTTGATTTTGGCCAGCTTAGGATGTCTAAAGGGAGGATCTCTATCAATTTGCCATTGGTAAGAGCAGCGGTTCCCAACTTTTCCGGGTCCGTGGACCAGTACTGGCATCAGCAGCACTGGTGGGGGAGAGAGGACGATATCGCGTGCCCACTGTGAACACAAATGAAGCTTTGTGCACCTAACTGCCACTTGCGCCATCCAGTTCCCAACAAGGTGTGGACCAGGACTAGTCCATGAATGGGGTGTCTGGGGGCCCTGGAGTTAGAGAATTGTCATGCATGAAGATTCATGTGTCTCAGTCATCTTTTAGGTTCTTGATATAGACCCTAGCAGGCTTTAAATATTAATTTATATAGCATTTTTCTGCCACTAAAGATTTCGTTTTAAGTTCTGTGAAGTGTTTTGGGGGTATGTTCCATACCCCTCCTTGTTGTTGAGATCTAAAGATAATTAGCTTAATTCCCATCAGAACATTTGATGTTTTCAAGTCTCTTCAGTAAGTTATGCTGGAATTTATCATCTTCTGTCTTTAGGTCTATTCAGTCCATCAATAAGAGCGATAGCACTTATACTTTGGAATGGGACATTTCGTCTCCTACCCTTGGCCGTGCCTGCTTCTCCGCCAGCGTTCTGCCTCAGGCGGTTCTCCTCTGACTTTTTTCCTAAGCTGACATGCCCCCACCCATTAGCCTTGGGCAATGGGCCACAACCCCTCCATCCCATAAGCCTCAGCACAACCGTTTCGCAGTGGGACAGTGAGCCACTCACCAATGCTGGCAACCATAAGCCAAATGCTTGTTAGGAGAAGGAACGGGATGGAGTGGAAACAAAGAGCAGGAAGGGAAGAGCAACGAAAAAAGTCAGAGAATAGCCCAAGGCAGAGCGTTGGCAGAGAAGCAAGCGTGGCCAACAGTAGGAGACGAAAAGTCCTAGACCCATAAACAAAAGCATAAACCGTAGATTGCAAGCCACAGTGGTTAGGTTGCACAACACGTTCACTTACCAGCAAAACAAATCACATCCAGAGTTAGACTGAAAATTAGATTAGGTAATGGGTAACCCAGAGGATGGAATGTTTCATTCTATCATTCATGTTTCGTTTCATTCAATGCCTACATGTTGACTGATCTGCTACCCCAAAGTGTGACGTGCCCAACTTATTATGCAACAAGTGAAAGAGGTGCATTAAGACTGGATCTTGCTCCTGCTATAAAGAGGGTTTGCATTTGCATTTAGCAGCTGCTGGATTTCTTCAGTGACAATCATCTGAACTAATCAGACAGCTACAACTGCAAAGCTTCCAGTTCCAGTATTAACTGGAGAAACCTAATTACCAATAAAGGAGAATATGTGTAGCTCAGGGTTGAAAGGAGGGGTTGTTGGTGTTCTCTAACCTTGATTGTTTTCTTGAGGACGTTTCATGACCCAACTAGGTAACCATCATCAGTGCAACTTAATAGGAAACCCCATTCTTAGCATGGATGAATCCAGATTTAGTGTTGCATAGAGTAAGCTGCTTTCTTTTAGTGAACATAAGAAGTGGGACAATGGAAAGCCTGATTATGCCCTCCATTTTATTCCTTTGTGAACTTCTGAACTGTCTTTGAAGCACAAACAGGCTGTATACTTGAGAGTATTTGAATTAGAGGAGGCTGTTTTACTTGCCAACGTACTTAAAAGGACACGAGGAAATATTATTAGCAAAAATTGCTTTCAGATCTCTATTAGAGATCCTAATATTAGAAAAATCCGTTAGAGATCATTTTTTTCTATTTTTTAAAAAACCCAATACCAAAGGTTAAACTGGGGCTGTGTATATTCTATAGAGGAACTATGTTCCCTGTCAATAAAGTTTAAGCTAAGTTTAGAGATGGGTTAATATCAGTGGTGAAATTCAATATTTTTTTAACTACAGATTCTTTGGGTGTGGCTTGGTGGGCGTGGCAAGGGAAGGATACTGCAAAATCTCCATTCCCCCCGCCCACTCCAGGGAGAAGGATATTGCAAAATCTCCATTCCCATACCACTCTGCAGCCAGCCAGAGGTGGTATTTGGTGGTTATCCGAACTACTCAAAATTTCCCCTACTGTTCTCCAGAACCTGTCAGAACCTGCTGAATTTCACCCCTGGTTAATATAATGATATAACATTAGGAATTATGAATCTCTGATCTTCATTTTTCCTTGTATAAAAATGATGGTCATTTAATGCATTTTAACTTGTGGAAGAAATCTATATCCCCCAAAAGCCATTCCCATGTAATAAGCTATCAGCAAATACTATAAATAGTACTTATACATTAAATAAAATTTAGGATGATATTTAGCTACTTTTCAGGAATAATGGTATCTTACTTCAGAATTTCTGTTATGTTAATTGATCAAAAATCTATAGCAGTTCAATATACATCCTTTTACCATCCTTTCACATGGTGTGGAAGAATTTTTTTTAAAAAATAAAATCATTGCTGCTAATTCAACCATTTATCATTATATGCAAAAATATTGCTTGATGAGAATATTATAGACGGTGCATGTTTTTGACATTAGCATTTTATTTGGATGACTAATCTTGCAGATGTGAAATTTGAATGAATTATTCATGAAAATGCTTTTCTCTGAAAATTTAGTTCTAGCTAATGCTAGTTATTAAGCATTTTTTTTTTATTTTCCTTGATGGAGAAAATAAAAGTATGCTTATTCAAGAGAGGAGATGGGAGTTTCATAATCCCTCCTTAAGATGTGTTTAAAGGGATGATGTTCTGAACCACCTTTAAGGAAGATTGGTATGTCAGTCAAAAGTTTTCTGAAGCTATTTCACTTCTAAGTGAAAGATGGAGCATATCAGACTTATATTGTTTATGTCCAACTGTCTTATCTCAAAGGTACCGAAATCAATGAAACTGCTGAGAATACACAGCATGACTCTTCAAGTTCATTAATCTGAATGGACTGTAGAAAACTCCAAAATGCATAATCAGAAATTCTGTAAAAAAAAAAAAAAAAAAAAAAAATTATTTGCAACTTGGCTTATAGTGGCCAAGACAATTTTCCTCCCTTAAGAAATCTCTTCAGTGCATGAATCTTTCTGACTTGGTGAACATAAGTTGTGTGAAGAAAGTAAAATGAAAATAAAGTCCAGAGATGTTCATCCATTAGTGTAATCCTGTTGGGCACGTTCTTCCACATGTGGTGATGTCCTGTATGTAATTCGCAAGGCAAATTCTTGACTATTGGTGCATTATAATCAGTAGCGGGATTCAATCTTTTTTTATTACCAGTTCTTTCGATGTAGCTTTGTGGATATAGTGTGGCTTTGTGGGCATGGCAGGGGAAGATTACTGCAAAATCCCCATTCCCTCCACACCTCACTAACCTGCCTTCCTGCTCCTTTCTCCAGTTCGGGGCAACAAAAGAAGATCAGCTGGGAGGCAGCAGGGGCGGGGCCAGCCTATTTGCTGGTTCTCCAAACTACTCAAAAGTTCTGCTACCGGTTCTCCAGAACCTGTCAGAACTGGCTGAATACCACCTCTGATTACAATGGGAAATGGTGCTTCTACCATTAGAATTCTTTTGCTAAGGGAAACATCTCTAAGCAGCAGGGTTTCTATGCGCACTAAAAGCTGTACTTAGAACCTTTTAATTAAAAACGAGCAAGATAAGGAAACATCTGCAACACACAGAGCAAGTCTCAAAGTTCAATATCCCTTTAAGCTCAATTCTTGTCTATTGTATGGATGGTTCACAGGTGGATTGTTCATCCTTCTTTAGAGAAATTGAAATGTTATCATGCATCTTTGAAGACTAGAGAGCCTGGTATGGAACAATCTCACTGGTTTACCACTTGATTAATGGGTACTTTCTGACTAGCTCTGTTCCCTAATAGCATTTTTGTAAGAATATCCACAACACACTAACTTCCAAATATGTCCACCTGCTGATAAAAACAGGATAACCATTCATGCGGTTGCAAAAAACTGCAACTGACTCAATGGTCTTTAACCAATCAACCAAATGACCAGAAATAATTTTTCCGTTGTTATTGTAAAGGACAATGCACTAGTGAGTTGAGATTTAGCACAAAGTAAAATGGTAAATTATTGTCCAAATGACTTTGTAAATTGTCTCAGTAGATGAAAACAATCTACATCTACAAAAGAAATCACAACTGATAATGCTGTAACCTGGCATCATTTATTCCATTGTTTCTTAAAATAAATTTATTTATTTATTTATTTATTTATTTATTTCACTTCTAAAACTTGTGAAGCACCTCAAAAGAGCCTTTGCTTGTATGGATTATTTATATAGGTTAATTTTAACTTATTATAATTGGCCCATTTGGTGCCGCTACCACTTCTCATAAACGTTTGATGGGATTTTAATTCTATGATTCTTTTTCAATATAAGCAGGCAAATGATTTTGATTTGGGCAACTCCGGAGAGGGTCTTGGTGGACCCCCAGGGTCCTAGGGCTATACTTTATGAGACACCAATTTATTGCATTTCTTTCTATTTAGTAAGCACCATGAATTCTGTAAGGTTAAAACCTTGTAGTTACTTTACAGAAGAATGACTCAGTTGTTGTTAAAGTGAGAATGTCTGTCCTGGTTACTGTGTTGAACAGTGATAGGTTGATGATCCTGGAAGGCAACTTATGTCACTGGTGTGGAAGTGACGACTGAACATCTGTAGCAGGGGTGGGATTCAATTTTTTTATTACTGGTTCTGTGAGCGTGGCTTGGTGGGTGTGTCAGGGGAAGGATACTGTAAAATCTCCATTCCCTCCCAACTCCAGGGGAAGGTTACTGTAAAATCCAATTCTTCCTGATCAGCTGGGACTCGGGATGCAGAGAATAGATGGGGGCAGGGCAGTCAGAGGTGGTATTTACTGGTTCTCTGAACTACTTAAAATTTTTGCCACTGGTTCTCTAGAGCTGGTCAGAACCTGCTGAATACCAACTCTGATCTGTAGGGTGTCTGCTGATAAAAATCTACAGGTAGAGCCGGGCTTGTGTGAAGTGGACTAACTGTATCTGCATATAAGGGGGAAGCAAAAACACGTAGCCCATGGCAACATGTATCACCAGTGTGAACAACCAGCACTTTTATTGCATTAGAGAATGCTATAATGTCAGTAATAAGTACTGACTACATAACATTTTATTGTCTGCATCAACAGACATGGAATGATGGAATTACAGTTGATGTAAGGAATGAGTTTTTTGTATGCCTAAAAATAAAATAAAAGGAGAATCTCATTACTGGCAGCACATACACATGAAGCACCATGCTAACAGTCTGACTGTACCATTTTCATCAAGGCTTATATAGGAAGGAAATAGTCTGTTACCTACATTGGATTTGTGGGAAAATGTAGACTAGATCAGCAAATGCAATTTTGAAGACTTAAGAATGAGGAATTGTTTCTGGAACATCTAAAAACTCTTATCCAAGTCTGTTAACTAAAAATGTACCAAAAGCTCTGCAAGAGTTTAAAACACATTCTCCCTGTTATAAGGAATGTAGCTTGTCAGCATTCTGAAAACTACAATACTTCAAAATTATTTGTTTAAAAACTTTGAGATATATATATATATATATATATTTATATATAAAAAATATCTAATGATCTGTATTATTTGAAGAATAATACGATTTATTCATTTTTCCCCTACCCCTGATCATGGATATTATGGTTGGAATCTCCTAAAGGAGATTTCCATCCCCTTTCAACACCCACCTCCCCACAAAAATCCTTAAGCATGAGCCTCGATTCTCTTACTCCTCTTTTCTTCTACTTTTGGTAGAAAACAGAAATCCGGGTAAATTTGAAGCATTTGAACTGTGCTGTTCTAATCCAAGGAAGGGACAGTCTTTATAGAACATGAGATGCCTGCTTGTAGGTGAAAAAAAGAATATTCAGGAGGATTCAACAGGACTAGGGTTACTACTGACTGGGGTCGGTTTTTCCCTGCCATCTGGAGATCGACAAATAGAGTAGGAGTCTGCAATTCTGCTGCCTATTTGGTATCCACCTGGTCAGGAAAACCTTTCTGCCTCCTGTGCTGCATCAGGAGACCCACACCTAATGAAGGCAGCCTTGGCCAGGCTCAGGAGGGCAAAGAAAGAAGGTCCAACCAGCCTAGAAAGGGCTGTGGGATGATAAGGTAGGCTTTGACTCATTCCTAACAGCAGTTTCACCTGATATATGTGGTACTTCATTTATCGCGTTTGCTTTTCTGAGAGAAAAGGAAAAACCAAAACAGAACCCATGTAACAAACTGTCTTTACATCTTGGCACCTTGTAAAGTATTTCATTTTATACAAAAGTTCAATATTTTTGACACTTTTCCATTATCAATCACTACTTTACTGATAAGCTTTGAAAGTGTGACCTTGGAAAAATCATCATGCAAAGTATTTACTGCAGCAGGAAACAAAAACAACTTTTGAAACTCTCTTTTCTTCTTCTTTTTCCTTAAGGTCGCCCGAATAGGCAGAGATGGGGATAACAAGAGGCGGAGAAAGGATTTAAAGAACAAATAGCGTGAGAACAACAAAACGAACAAAATAATAATAATGAAAAACAAAATCTCTGAAACAAACGTATACAAACATGATTTGATCTGTGACGGAGGGAGGGGTGAAAAAAAACCTGCCTACTATGTTACAGTTCAGAAGCCAAGAGGGAGAGGGGGAAAATTACCAAATAAAAACAAAGAAATTGGGATTTTTCTCCCACATGTCAGCAAATGGCATCCCACAGTCTTAAAGCAAGGGTAACTAAATGAAATACATGTGCAGCATATTCTGCAATTCCGTTACATACAGTAGGTTTTTTTTTCTCGTCCCAAAGTATTTGTCAAAGTATGGTTAATATAAAGCAGTTGCACAAAAAGCAAAAGATGTTTTGACAAACATCTGCATTAATTCCTTTGGAGGAATGTTTTTTTTTTAATTTAAAAAAAGAGGACGTCTTCCCCCCTTTTCCTGTTTTCCCTTGACAACCCACCCCCACCCGCCAAATGACAAAACAGGATCACAAGAGACACAATGGGCTATATATGTACAACATCATAAACCCGAGCCCAGAGGAACCATTGTTATGATCCAAAGGGACACAGAATCTGAAATTTGTAAAAAATAGTGTAGTTTGCTTGATGTAAAGCCTGAGATCTCCTCTTGGTTCTTCTGCAGGGCAGTGATACCTGCAAGGTATGGTAGGTTTTTTAAAACATTTCTTTTTTTTTTAAATTTTGCTACAGTCTTTAGTCTATGCATGCAAGACATACAACTAAGTGCAATTGAGTGAAATGTAGTTTTTTTTTTTACTCATTCCCTAACAGTTTGAACTGAGGTATGCGTACTAACAGTTTCTCATGCTGTTATCTTTACTCATGTCTAGCTACACATGCTGAGAATGAACTAATCTACCAGATTTTTATCCCCTTTCTGAATACCAAGCTAACCAGCAAAACCACTGAGTTTTGAACCGAAGGGACAGTTTTTTGTTTTTGTTATGTCCCTCCTGGTTATGGCCTGCACATTATAGAGCTGCCTGAATATGATGTGTTTCAGAACATTTCAAATGACTTACAGACTGCCCTCCTTTAAAAAAAAAAAGAAGTCAGAAAAAAAAGCTTTACATATTTCTCTGATGGAAAAAAAGAAGAGGGAAAAAAAGTTAAAAACGAATTGCTATTTTGAAATTAATGGCAACGCCTCCACCCCCCTCCCGCCAAATTGGCCTGGATGGTAACAATGTTTGGAAAGGAACAGGGATGCTACCATATTTTTAAAAAAATGAAACCCTGAAACGAAATGGGATGGGCAGAGACCAACACAACCATCACCACAGTCATTCTCAAAATTTGGGCCCCAGGTAAGCAAAGTGAAAAAGAAATTGCCCTGGCATTGGCTTTTAGCAAAAGTGAATAGGTCAAACCCCAAACAAAAGCATACCAACAATTTCTTCAGTAACTGTGGTATGGTTCAGTTTCAGTCATGAGTACTCTTTTGTATTTCGTGTAAACTCTCTCCGATTCAAGTCATTCTAGTTTTCCCCCCCGTCAAAATAAGTTCTCCTCCTATATCCTCAATGTCAAATGGTGCCCTTCTCAAGGTCTCATTCTCTAACTTCAGCCTAAAAAGCTCTCTCTTTACAGAAATACTTTTGGTCACTGTAAAGAAAAAAAAAACAAATCAAAACGACAACAGCAAAAACTTTGGTTCAGCCATCTACTTGGTCTTCTAAATTATACTTTAATAAAGGAGCAGTTTTCCTTCTCAGGTTAGCTGTAGCCCATTATTTTGTCATTTGCTTCGTAATTCTTTAACCTCCTTTGATCAACAATAAGAGGATATTTGGCTTTCATAAGATAAAGCATATAACAGAGAACATAATTTACTTTGTGTAATATCTTTGGTAACTTTAGGGGAGAAGGGTACAAAGTAGAATATAAATTAAGATCAGAAAGACTTCTGAAATTAAAAGCTATAGTCCGACATAAATGAGTAAATTACTGAAAAGTGGTTAGAGAATGAAGTCACTAGGAGTTTGGTGATCAAGGAGTACCAACATTGGAACTGCAGCTGTCTGCCCACTCTTGCTCTGAAGAAGACTGTTGTTGGCATCAGAGCTGGTTTACCCACAGATTTCATCAGACTGTTCGTTTTTTATACTGGTTGGTGTGATATTGTGTAATGATCTTATCTGCAATGGCAAAACTACTAACACTTAACAACTAATGGGCCTTATTGCCTTCCCAACGAATTGAATGCAACAACTTAAAACTGATGGATGCCACCAATTAAATCTCAAACAACTTAACTTGGAAGAACCACCACGAGTAATGTCCAATGAGGCATGTGGGCAAATAAGAATGTAATGGTACACGTGCTAACACACTTCAGAAAGATTTGATTGGCCCAGGGACTTATTTTCAAAAGTTAAACGCACAAAAGCCTTACACATTTATACTTCTTTTTGACAACATCTGTAGGGTGTGCACTTTCTGAAGGGGCTATCAATGTCTCCCTAAATATTCACAACTGCTGCAAATAAGGAAAAACCAACAAGGTGGGGGGGATGTTGAGTGGGAACCCACAAACAATGGTTTTATGTGCATGTACACACATGCACACACAAACATAGACACTCTGTGGAATGACTTTAGAACCACATTCTACGGCTTTGATGCTGGTTAGTTCACTCTTGAATTACTGCCTTTCTTAACTTTGCACAGGTCACAGCAGCATTTTAGAACTTTTTCAGAGTCGGGTGTGTGTGTGGGGGTGGGTGGGCATATAGTCCAAAATGGAATGTTTTCCATAGCTAAAGAAAACATAATGGCATCTGAAGGAAATTTGGAATGGATGGCAGAAAAAGAACTACAAACGATTCAAAGAACATTCAGCTTTGTATAATAAACACACCTATTAACATTCATCACAAAAGTACAGAAAACATTAAGCCTCAAAAGGCCCTGGCCAATTGAGGCCTGAGGTCAGAACTTAAAAAGGTATAGGAGAACTAGGAGGGAAAAAAAATTAAAGCTATACACTAAAAAAAGAGGGTTTTTTCTTCTTTTAACCCTTTAGTATACACACACACACACACGCACACTCAAAAAGATTTCCCCATCCCAAATGGAAGCAAAAAAAAAAAAAAAAAGTAAAGGCAGTGATAATCAACATGCGATACTGTGCAAATATATTGTCCACTGAAATCCTTAAAATCCGGGTAAAGGCTTGATCTGCAATTGATGTGTACATGCTCAGCTTCATGTCTTCAGTGTCCCATAGTGGAAGATCTGCAGTCCAAAGTCTGCTGCCAAGTTGTGGATAAGGGAATTAGTGGAACACATTTACAACACTGATGTTGACTGTGAGTAGGAATTCCGAGTACCAAACAAGTCCATCCAATGCACAGAGTACAAATTCCTTTGCTTTGTTTTTCAACAAAAAGTAGAAAAATCAAAAATACTCCCAAATGGGATACTTGATGGCACTAAGTGTTAACATATTTTATAGCTGTCAGAATGGACCGAGTGTATCTTCCAGACTGTACAGTGGTGGGGAGAGATTTCACAGCTAATTCTGAAAGATAAGGTTTTTTTTTTTTTGGTCCCTCCCCAGGATCTTCATTTGCAGAAGGAAAAGTCACAGACATTTTTATTCAATGTCTTCATTTACATGTTCATCTTCATAATCTCTGTCGTGATCAAATTCCGGACTGTGATTGGCTGTGGTGACTAAGGAGAGTGGGCCTTCATTTTCATCTGGATCTAATGGCTCTTCTTTGACATGCACAGGGTGTCTGTAAAAAAAAGCACACAAACATATACACAAAAAAGAAAAAGGATGGATGAACAATTCATCTGTTTTAAAAAAAACTGTTTAGGTAAAAAAAAAAAAAGTTAAAACAATTCAAATATATTGAACCTTGCATACTAAAAAACTACTGACCTCCGTATTAGGAAACTCAAGGATTATTTCTAGTGATTTCATAGACCAGTGTTGGAGGACCTTTTCGGTACTGAGTGCTGAAACTGGACCGCATGCGTGCGGGGGAGTGCCGGAAG
Source organism: Thamnophis elegans (assembly GCF_009769535.1). NCBI lineage: Eukaryota > Metazoa > Chordata > Lepidosauria > Squamata > Natricidae > Thamnophis > Thamnophis elegans. The sequence continues at coordinate 131,996,960 of NC_045542.1, read as the reverse complement.
TTGAAAGCCCAGGTGACCGCTGCACATGCGCATGCTGGAAACCGGAAGCTCAGCTTCCTGGCGTGCACATACATGCCGGAGAGTTGCTCTTCCAGTTTCCGGTGTTCCTGCATGCGCAAAGACCAGCTGGCCGGAACCTAGAAGAGCAACAGGCAATGGCTGGCATGCCCGGAGAGATGGCTCTGCATGCTACTTTCGGCATGCGTGCCATAGGTTCACCATTGTGGTCATAGACATAAACTAGTGGAGGCTCCCGCCCCCCCAACAATAGAGAAGAGCTATACTAGCTTCATGTTTTCTTTTAAATTCCCAATACATCCTTGGTGTTCTGAAAATGTGTCTGATCCAAATGCTAACCAGGCCTGACTCTGCTTAGGTCATCAGTCAGGAACGGTCAGCAAGGTGCTGCCACCTGGTGAGAAACCTCTGATCTTAGAGAATTAAGATTCTGTCTTTTAGATACGTTTGAGAACTTAGAAATACAGTCTCTCCAGCAGAGTGATAAAGGTATTCATTCAAACAGAACAATAAAAAGAGTAAACCCTTCTAAATTACTTTGAAATCCCTCCTTGTAGTTGTTATAGAATATAGAAACCAATTTCATTGTATTTAAATACAATGACAATAAAGATTATACTTATACTTATGTCTATGGAGATTCTCAATCATCCAGGTCGTGGTTGTCCCAAAGATGCTTTTCAAAAGGCAACTGGACTTTCTTGCTTCCCCCCCCCCCACCTCCGTAAAAACGTTTTACTTCTCATCCAAGAAGTGTCCCCAGTTCAGTTGTAGAATGCAGTTTATTTCCACCCACCCCTCTCATTTGTCATATGTACAATTCACACTCCTGAAACCCGGCTGCAAACAATGGAACACTTCGCATGTGTAAGAATACTTGGGCTTCAAAAGAGAGAAAACAGCAAGCGCTATAGCTCAAGGTTTCTTCTTGGGATTCAGAGAAAATGTTCTCAAGTGACACATTAGCTTGATTAATACAATCTTCAGATAAATAAATGAAATAAGCATCTGTAAAGGAAACCCATGGTTTATCAGCTTGCTGAGCTTCTGGAGGCTGGGCTAATCATCGGTTACTGTGTGTTCTGCTTTTCTAGTTAACATGCATAACCTGTGAGGGAAGTCTCCAGAGGACGACCCCAAGTGAGGGTCTATCATTAATCAACTTCAAGCAAACACAGCAAAGAGACACCATGATACATGCTTTAAACTCCAAATTAATGCATATTTTTACAAACTGTCAATAAGGAAAGAAAAGCCCTGCCAGGAAACACAAACGGAGAGGAAAAGGCTCGCTCAACACAACAATATGATATGAAAGCAAAGTCCTAATGAGAATAATAACGCTGTCAGCTGTAAACAAGGCAGAACATGATCCTCAGCTCACGGTGGGCACTAAGGATGCACTAAGGAGATGAGATCTGCCAAATTTCTCATTACAGAATAGCGTATGAATAACCCACAAGGGATCAAGGGTTGATTATACAAAATGGGCATGATAACATTTGAAAAATGTTGTCCGTAAATCATATTCATAACAAACCCCTTTACAAATACAAATTACCTTCCCCTTGTTTTATTGTTTGGGGGGGGGGGGTGATATGTAAAAATGTCCCTGCCAGTAAGACTTTATGAAAGGAGACTTGGTTTTATTTGCAATGCCATGTAAATAATTATAATGTGACCCCCAGAGGTGGGTTGCCAATTTTTCTACTACCAGTTCGGGTGTGCTCCCGGGCGGTGCTTCTGTGAATGCGCAGAAGTGTCTGGGCGGGTGGGCAGAGCCTCCCGGCGCCGCTACTACTGGTTCGCCCAATCCGGGCCAAACTGGCAGCAACCCACCTCTGGTGACCACCCCCCCAAAAACCCCAAATTTCTTTTGTTTTGTAAATAGCCATTACCTGCACCATTAGGTATTTTAGTAAATCAAAACAAACTCTATTAAGTTAAAGAAAATAATATTGTATGAAGTTTCATTTCCAAGAGGTTGGCAATAGTTACACATTCTGAGAGGAAATGAAGAAAGAGTCTCTCCCTAAACAATTTTTTTATGACCAAGAGAAAGCCACATCTAGAGGTCAAAAATCAGCTTCTCCCTGGGATAGTTTGTATTGTAATTGTAAAATGAGAGTGAACGGGGTCATGTCTTAGCACTACTGTTTTGATTTGTGCATTTCAGTGTTTCTATCATTTATAGATGATTGTTTTGAAAGATTCCAGATGCACACTGACTCCTACCAAGGCAGAATCTTTTTCAAATAATTCTCTCAGTATAATCACTTGAATTATATTTGAATTGAACTCCAGGGTGACGGTATTGATACAGAAAGTGTAGCTATACAGTGAAAAAACAACATAGAGCACTGAGGAGTGTTACTTCGCTGTCTCTTTTTATGGGACATGAAAAGCATGAAACCCTTATGTTTATAAGCATGAAAAGGCATGAATCCTTAATGTTTACTACTGGCATGCAGGAATAATCTTTTGTTATAAAAAATTAGTAACTAAAGCAGTTGTATTAGCTGATACGTAACATATGCTTAATTCTCTATATCCTTCTGGGTTGTTTCACTGAACTCTTTTCTCTGCTAAAAGAAAGATGTGATGATATTTAGAAAATAGGAAACCAAGGGATGGGGCACTATTGTTAATTAGACAAACAATTTTTAGCACTTTTAAAAATTCTATAGTACCCTTATATTATAAAAATATTGCTTTCTCAGTGGCTTTCTATATTATTTTTTTAGTTATTCTCTGTGAGAACTGTTGAGGTAAATTCTTAGAAAGCTTTTTCATACTCACAACCTTGAAGATAAGGGATTCATCCTCAGTTGTTGCTCAAAAGATCAGAAAATAAACTTTGCAGATCTCCTCCTAGCTCAAACAACCTTTAAGGTAAAACCTCCACATTTTAAATGGTGCCTGGCATCAAATAAGTCTCCTAATGCACTCTTGGAGAACTTTAATATCCTGACCCAAGAGCTCCATTAGCATCTAACTTGTAGTAACAACAAACCCTTCTAGTAACAACAAATAACCCTCTAAACCATGGTTCCAGAAGGACTGTACTAATGCTAAAAAAAGCTCTCGTTGCCAAACCTATGTACCCAATATTATACCGGCAGCTTCAACAGAAGAGATGCTACAAACAATTGCTGACACACAATAAAAAGGAAACCATGAAAAAAAACTGGACATGAGCTGCACTGGCTGCCTATTGGTCTCCGGATACGCTTCAAGGCGCTAGTCGTCACTTATAAAGCCCTTCATGGTATTGGACCTGGGTACTTGAGAGACCGCCTGCTGCCAATCACCTCCACTAGACTGATTAGATCCCACAGATTAGGCCTCCTCCGAATTCCATCCGCCGGCCAGTGCCGACTGGCGACTACCCGGAGGAGAGCCTTCTCTGTGGCTGCTCCGATCCTCTGGAACGAACTCCCCGTGGAGATTCGAACTCTCACCACCCTCCAGGCCTTCTGCAAAGCCCTTAAAAACCTGGCTGTTCCGACAGGCCTGGGGCTAAAGAGCTGTTGCCCCCGTCTCGAATGGTATGACTGTTGTGTGTTTTTAAATTATGTATTGTTATGTTTCGTTTTTCATTTTCTGTCTGTACCCCCCTTCCCTGATTTGAATTGTGAGCCGCCCTGAGTCCCCTTCGGGGGAAAAGGGCAGCATATAAATATAATCAAATCAAATCAAATCAAATTTATTAAAGTAGTCAAATCCAATGATTCAGTCTCATTTTGGCATATTGCATCAAACTCCCAAAGCAATGGTCCATCCATGGGAATCTGGGAGGCATACTTTCAGAATTCTACATGGACCCCTGAGGATGCCCTAATCAAATTATAGAAAATCTGCTTATGTGGGCATCAATGACAGTGATAAGAGATCCAATTGACAGTACTCAAGTAAGACCAGGGAAGGCCCCAGGAAGAAACCTATCTGTCCCGATGTTGTTTAAAACATTTTGGGCTTCTAAGCCCTCACTCTGACCTCACTTTTTACTTGCATTGACACCTATGGCTGAGTCCTCATGGATTGCGTGCTTATGATCACTGTTCCTATCAGGGGTAAAATGCTACCGGTTCGCACCAGTTTGTGTGAACCAGTATGGACGATTGTTGTTGGTTCCGCAAACCAGTAGTTAAAAAAAAAGGTTCCGAGGCTCACACGGCTCCGCTGTGAGCCGCCCAATCGTTGGAAGCTGTTTTTTTTCTTTTGCTTTTAAAAGCATTTTTTCCTGCCTATCACCCAAACCAGCGGGAAAAAAATGCTTTAAAAACGGGGAGGGGGAGGTTCCATGACAATCAGCTGTGCCATGCGATTGTTGGAACCTTTTTTTCCTCCACTTTTTAAAACATTTTTTCCTACCTATTCGCTTGAACCGGTAGTAAAAAAAATGCTTTAAAAAGCATTGTGTGTGTGTGTGTGTGGGGAGATTCCCATGATCACACGGCACAGCTGAATCTTTTTTTTTTTCACTTCTTAACGCATTTTTTACTACCGGTTCGGGTGAATGGGTAGTAAAAAATGCTTTAAGAAATAAAAAAAAGTTGGCCACGCCCAGAGAACCGGTGGCAAAAACGTTTACATTTCATCACTGGTTCCTATATATATAAAAGGGAAAATTCATTCTAGGACTGACTAACTGACTGACTTCGGGCTGAGTGACAGTAAGTTTTCTGCTGTAGTTTTGGCTTTTTGAATAGTTATGTTAATAGGCAAAGTTTGTGATAAAGGACTGATTTGTTTCATTGCACCACAACAATTAAAAACAATTTAATTTAGGGGAAGAGTATTCCATTAAGGAAAATAAGAATATCACTGTAAAAGGTGCTAAACAGAAATCTGAAAGTAGAAACAGCAAATAACAACAGCCTGCATTGAACACTGGAATATTATAGTTATCTATTCAGAAATACAAACTGTCTAACTGTTGAAAGAAATGCTATCATGTGCCCTCGCAAATAAGTGCCAAGCACAAGGCAGACAGAGAAATATGGAGTATTTCTGGGAAATAAAATGCCTTTACTTCTGAACAATTCCAACAACCTAGCATTTCTACCAGTATTGTATTCTTGGCATGGGAAGAACAAAAATATTTGCGACTGAAAATGCCTAAAGATAAAACATTCAAGCAGAGCTAAAATGATGTCATGTAAGGCTACTTAGGGAATGCTAATTAATACTGCACAAATAATCTCTACAAAGCCTAAATCTCTTCCAATGTTTTGAAGGTAAAAGACAATGTTAAAATTAATTATCAAAAGTGAGTATCGCCTTCTTTAAAGCTTTTTTCTCAAAGCAAAACGAACACTTATTTAAAATGCTGAAATATCAAAGTAACAAGAATCTTAGATATTTTTTTTTTCTCCTCAACCCCCTGCCCAAAAAGTTTTGCAGGTAGGAAACATATTATAAATAATTAAATGCTAATTATCTTCACAATTAATAATTAGACTAGCTTCAGGTTAATTTTTCCTACCTTTTGATTTAGAACTTTTAAGATACAGCTCATTCACTACAACTAATCAAAGCCCTATTAAAAGGAACAAAATAGGGCTGGCAACTGACTGAAATGTAATTCCAAAGTCTTGCCAAAAATTGTTTTGCTGGCATGAGACAGACAAACAGAAACTTTATTTCGGTCACTGACCAATAAATGTACATACAATAAAACAAACAACACAAAACTATTTCCTAACAATAAAAACTATTGGCAATAAAAACTGTTGTGGGAGAAGCTTAAACCTAATGAAGCAGAACTTTGCTATCTTTAGAGAATTAAATTTATGTTGATCATTTAATAAATCAAGGCAAATAAAAGTTATCAGAGTATTTCAATGTAGTTCTGCTGCATGCCAACTGCCTGCAGTTCAGCAGTTTGATTGTCACTGGCTCAAGGTTGACTCAGCCTTCCATACTTCGAGGTTTAAAATGAGGATCCAGATTGTTGGGGGCATTTATGCTGACTCTGTAAACCACTTAGAGGGGGTTATAAAGCACTGTGATGCAGTATATAACTCTAAGTGCTATTGCTACTGCTATACTGAATTTCAAATGTCGTATTTCAAATTTGAAACACTGGAAATAGTTTATTTCAACAATTTGCAATGTTTCAATTATCAAAATGCCCTGTTTTGTGGATAACACACAGTGGTTTCCAATCTGAAATGGGGCATTTTAAATTTGAATCTATTCAAATTTTGAATGATTTGCATCCTACTATTATAAAGCTCCTAAGCTGTGGAACTACTGTAGGTGCTTTTGGTTGAAAGAACCTGATGCATGCCAATTTCCCCATTTTTCTAGTGGTGAATTTTTCTGCACATGTTGTGGCATGCATTTTGGAAGGAAAAGTTTAAAGATAAGTGTACTTTTGCCATAAAAGCAGTACCACGTATTACTGTTCTCAGCCACATGTTTTTGGAAATTCACTACAAAATCTTATGAGCTTACAGTAGTATATTTTCTATTACTGAAGTCATTGTTTAAATTGAATTCAATTTTGAAAAAAACCAAACTGATTAAATTGGCAACATTACTGACAAAAATACTTTCCATGTTCCTACTTATGTCCCAGAAATCGGCCAAGGACACATGGTAGGTCCCCAATTAGCTTTATTTTGAGATCCCACTGCAAGAAACTACTTGGTGCATTGACTGACCTATGGTATGCATTCAATAAGGAACATATAGGTAGTCCTTGACTTACAACCACAGTTGGGATTGGATTATCTGTTGCTACGTAAGGCAGTCATTAGATGAGTAGAACCCAATCTTATGAGCTCTTTTTGTCATGGTCATTAAGCTAATCTGGCTTTCCCCATTGACTTTACTTGCAGGAAGCACAGTGGGAAAAATTCCAAATGGCAATCACTGTAACTGTCATAAATACAGCCACAGTTGCTAAGTGGCTGAATTTTGATCATGTGACAATGGGGGTGCTACGACGTTCCTAAGTGTGAAGACTGGTCATAAATCACTTTTTAATTCTGTTACAAATCACCTTTCAATTCTGTTATAAAAAGGCAATGTCAACCAAAACTTGACACATGAATTCATGATTGGCTTAAAGACAGGTTTAATGCTTTCCATTAAGTATGATAGAGAAATATGAATACCCGTACAATCATATCTCGTATACTGTGACTTGTTATATGATAATATGAATTGCATAATCAAAAAGCGTAATCAGGAGGTAGTGATGTTATCTAAAATGTTAGATAGGTTTAATGACTTATCATGGTTTGCTGTTGTGGTTTGCTAGCTATTAAAACCACCACTTCGTCTGAATACTCCTTAGACTTGTATTCGCTACTGTATATTCCACATACTGCTACAGATTTTCCCTTTAGATAAATTCCAATTCATGGAATTTAATGACCTGAATCTTAAAAAGTGTTTGAAGTTGTGACAGAACACTACTATACATTACCAGCAGTATGTGGAATTTAATACAATACAATGGCAGAGCGGGAAGGGACCTTGGAGGTCTTCTAGTTCAACCACCTGCCTAGGCAGGAAACCCTACACCGTTTCAGACAAATGGCTATCCAACATCTTCTTAAAAACTTCTAGTGTTGGGGCATTCACAACTTCTAGAGGCAAGATGTTCCACTGATTAATTGTTCTAACTGTCAGGAAATTTCCCCCCAGTTGTAAGTTGCTTCTCTCTTTGATTAGTTTTCACCCATTGCTTCTTGTCCTGCCCTCAGGTGCTTTGGAGATAATTAGACTCCCTCTTCTTTGTGGCAGCCCCTGAGATATCGGAACACTTCTATCATGTCTCCCCTAGTCCTTCTTTCCTCTTCATCTTTTTGTAGCTTGAACTGATGCACAAGAGGTCTTTGGTAAACAGCACCCAAATGTTTGTGAAACAGAGTAAGCATTTAAGGAGAAACACACTGTTGACTATTGTGAGAGTCTGTATGTTTATTCTATGTAGATAAAAGACACCCCCCTCCCCAAGGCACTTAATTGAAATGCTGTCTGAATTTGAGGAGATGCCACAGAAAAAAGATATATAAAACATGGTAACAAGACATTTTTATGGTTCGTCCCTAACATTTTCTATACTCAAAATAAAATATTCTCTTACCGAGGAAACTCATTATAGCTACTAAAGGCCCCCATGAGGGAATGTAGTAAGGAGATAGATTCCTAGAAGGGAGGGGGGGAGTCCAAAGGAGTAAGAGGTAACTCAGTCCAGATAACACATGTGAGAAAAAGAGGGTGAAGACAGCCACTCCTTAATTGTTACCAGAGTACATTGCAGATACAGAGAGTAGAGTGCTCAATCTGGCAAGATTTTGTCTATGTGTGTGAAGCTATAAGGAACTCAGCTTGGAAAATTCACCACATGTCATTCTTGGTTTTGGATCTGACAGTCAGTAATGGAACTTCATGTTAAATGACTGGAACTGAAGGACATTACAGACATTATAAGACCTTTTCGCTTCCATTCCCTTTCAAAAAGAAACCTACTTTGGGTAATGTGGGGTTGGGAGCAAAGGACAAAAAGGCAAAATGTGAAGGTCCATATATTCTAAGTAGCTGCTTTGGCGGCGTTACTATTATACTTCATAAGTGATATATACTGTTGGACATTTTTAAAATGCTGTTGAAGCTCAGGGGTATTACACAAACATATAAATTAAGGTTTATTTATCCTTGTTTTACTTCATGATCTAATAAATGTTTGAACTTTTCTACAGTCCAGAAATTTTAATTTAGCTGCGGTGGGGTGAGGGCAGAGTTAGGAGAAGAAACACCATACACCCACTCTCTCTCTCTCTACTTACATTGCTTGCATAGGGGAACGGCCTGGACTGCTGTCGCTCCCATTGCTGTTCGCATGCTCCATTGCACCATTAAGATCTTCCCGCATTGCATTGGCTAAACTGCCCAGAGTGGGGTTTCCCATGGAAGCAGTAGTGTATAGAGATATATTGTTTTCAGCTATTGAAGCCTATAAAAGAGGGTGGAGGGAAACAAGACAGGAGCATTGAAACAAGCACATATCTGTACATATACCACCCATCACATCCAAGTTACATTACTTTCATTTTCTTTTTCATTAAATGCAAAGGATAAAAATCACAACCTCTGTATTATTAATTTCACCACTGGCATAGCTAAAAGTTCATTCATCTCCAATTTTTATCTAAAAGTAATTTCATCTATATCACCAAAACCAATCACATATTGTACAGGAAACAATTCAAATGGAATTTTAAGAGGGAAAAAACCCCATAATACAATAAACAGTTAACTTAGCTTTGCATAGTCTTAAACTTTCAAGAAGGTATATAGTCACATACCTTACAACACTGTCCTGATGTTGGTTTTCTCCACCAAGCTGGGTTTTGCCTCAAGAGGAAAGTACCACTTTTCCTCTTAATGTAAATACTAATTTTCAATGAGCCCCCCCCCCCCTCCCCCAGCAAAAAGGGAAAAAAACCACATAGGCAGTAAAGCAAATATATTTGATATTTGCAAAACTCCTGGAAAAGTAGAAAACTATGTATTTAATATAAGACTGGCTTAGCTGTAGTCTAGCAAGTTCCTTGAACAACCCTGGAGTATTTATCAGCAAACAGTGTTCTTGTGATACAAATTATCTCCATTTATTCTGGACTTTGCATTTACTGATTCGTTGCTCAAAGATCAAGCAACAAAACTTAAATAAGGCATTCATTTCTTCTTCCCAGCAATATCTTTTTTTTTCTTTTTGCTTACATGTATTCTTATGCTCTTGGTGATACTGACAATTGTAAGCAGAAAACCATTCTTGTCCAGTACAGATAAACAGGCAAGCCATCGTTAAAAGCAATGCATGGCGATACACCTTTCAACATCCTAATGTATTAATCCACAATCAGCAAGGCCTAAGCCCTGGTAAAAACCACAGCAGTTACTTTTATGTACCATGCTAACCAGTGAGGGGTTGCTAACCGGTTTACTATTGGTTCGTGCGTGTGCGTGCAATGCGTCCGGGCAGGTGGGCGGAGCCTGCCGCTGCCGCCGCCACTACTGGTTCAGCCAAACCGGGAGCAACCCACCTCTGATTGTAACCTAAAACTAAACACAAACCTTTAGCATTTTCTAGGAATGTAGTTTAGTCTAGTTTATTTAGGTATTTCTTAACTTTCACAATAATGCTTCATATCCAAAGGCTTTCTAAAAAATTATTTTAAGTGGAGGAGGAATCAAAACCAAGGCTGAAATGTAGTCATCTTGAAGAAGCTTCAGAAGCAACAAAATGCAGCAATAGCTTAGCCCCAGTTATTAATTATTTTCAACCACCTTGTAGTGGGGCTCAATGAAGAATATCCTCCTCACACTGAGAGCCTGTTGCGATGTCAAGAGTTGTATTGGAGACCCTACCAAAAAGTCTCCATTTATAGAAACCTGTTTATTGGATATGGAGAAGGTTTTTTCTATGAGCTGATCTCTGCAATCATCATGTCCCTCCCTTCTGTTAGCTTTTGAAAATGGAATGGAGACACATATTTCCTTGACACAGTGTTATGCAAGGATATGGCTATAGTTTAATATGTAGTTTATGTAATTTCCTCAACTTACAACCACAATTGGGAAAGAACATCTGTCACTAAGAGATGCAGTCCTTAAGCAAGTTGCACCCACTTTTGCAATCTTTTTTTTTTGCCATTGTCATTAGATGCATCACTGCAGATTTTAGTGAATCACACAGCTGTTAAGTAAATCTTGATTTCCCCAATTGAATTATTTCGCTTATTGGAAGCTCCCTGTGAAAATTGCAAATGGCGATCACAGGACCCTGGAGGACTGCCACCATAGTAAATACATCTTGGTTGCCAAGTGTGTGAATTTTGATCACATGACACAGGAATGTTGCAATGGCTGTTAACTTTGAGAGCCACTTAGCCAATTTTGCCAGTGCTGTTGTAACTTTAAAGACCGAGGTGGCGCAGTGGTTAGGGTGCAGTACTGCAGGCCACTTCAGCTGACTGTTATCTGCAGTTCAGCGGTTCAAATCTCACCGGCTCAAGGTTGACTCAGCCTTCCATCCTTCCGAGGTGGGTGAAATGAGGACCCAGACTGTGGGGGCAATATGCTGACTCTGTAAACCGCTTAGAGAGGGCTGAAAGCCCTATGAAGCGGTATATAAGTCTAACTGCTATTGCTATAAATATGGTCAAATGGTCATAAGTTGAGGACTACCTGTATCACTATAGCTGCTACTCCCTTCAACTCACTATTGAATTGCTCCTGGTAAAAGAATCTGTGGAAAAGTAGAAGGAGGGGCTTCGCAAAGAAATTGTGCTATTAGGAAACCAACATAGGAAATGCATTATGTCACAAGTAGGGCAAGAAGTAAGGGAAATCATCAAAGGACATTTTCCTTGGCTTTGAATGATACTGTTGGTTAGACTTTCAAGTAAAGTAACTGTGTATTGAATTGCTCACCAATGAAACAAGAGAGCCTGCTTGCTTAATTAGCTGTGCTTGCAGTAGCGCTTTGAACAGAGATGCTAAAATGAAACTTGGCGTTATTGATATTATTGGATTCCCAAGTGGCTGCCAATTGGTGATGAATGCTAATTTCCTATCATATATCAGCCAAATAGTTGTTGCCTGTATAATTTCAACAAAACATCTGTTGTCTTTTGCCACAGACAGTGAAATCACCAGTGGTAGTACAAGATGGCTTAAAAGGTATCCTAAATTAGGGCTTCTTTCAAATGAGTGGGGCCACAAATTAAGGGCAACTAAAGAGAGAACATGGCGTTGGGTCATAAGCTCACTCTAACATACTGGTTCTTCATATCCATCAAGGCTGAAACCAATGTCAAATTGTGTCCAGTTTATATATGTGATTGACTTTTCTCAATTTCAGTGAGAAAGGGAGTGACGATTGGAAGCCTATATTTTGCTTCCCCTATAATTTCTACAAAATAAAACTAATTGCTAGCAGCATATAGTATGAACTGAATTGTATTGACAGTATAGATTTTTATTTGACCCCCCCCCTTGTGCAATATAGATTTTTGAGGGGTCTTTGGTGCTGTCTGAACTTGGCTGTTTTCTTGCAGATGTTTCATTACCCATGAATGTTTCAGTAGCACCAATGATGGTACCTAGTTTGGTAATGAAACGTTCGCAACAAAACGATGATGTTCAGAGAGAGAGGGAGAGAGAGGGAGGGAGGGAGGGAGGGAGGGAGGGAGGGAGAGAGAGAGAGAGAGAGAGAGAGAGAGAGAGAGAGAGAGAGCGCATTAAGGTCCTCTCATTTCAACCCTGAGCTACAAACATTTTCCTTTATTGGTATAAATTTTTTATTTTGTGTACTGAGTCTGATACAAAAATTCCACTACTTCCCATTGCAGGGATATTTTTTTTCAGTGATGACACTATAATAGGACCAAAATTAATGTTATATTATCACATAATATAAGAGGACGGGAAAGATGACGACAACAACACATGTTTTAGAACTAAAAACACGAACTGCTCAGTATGATAAGCATGTTAATTGAAATTAGTCACATAGCTAACACAAGCTGAAGGAACACTGGATCTCTTCATTTTTGCTTTTCAGCCTCATGAATGCAAAATGTGCTCGTAATCTTAATGCTATTCCTCAGATGAAGCTTGTCTTTAAAAATTGCACTCCGCAGGACTCAAGGGAAAATAAGATCCTAATGAATGGTATTTACAGTTGCTTCATTTACACATGCTTTCATTTGCTTTTCAGAAGCTACTACATAAATTAAAGTAATAAATGAAGATGTAGGTGGTTACTTATTTTGTAATCAATCTACTTCCTGGTTTAGAAAGGGAAAAATTCTACTACATTTTTACAAACATGGTATATTCTCGTGACCTGATTTCAAAAGAAGCATCACCACAGCCTTATTTTTTAAAAAAAATATATTGTTCAAATAAAGCTTAAGAATCTTAATTTATCTAAGCAATTTTCTAGAGATATGCTACTTAAGTCTTTCTGGGTCTGTCTCATAAATAGTGGGGATCTTTTATCAAAGAGAGACAATGTCTTTACTATGTTTTAATAATAAGAATTTGCTGAGTGGGTTATAAGCTTAATTAAGAAATAAAATTTAAAAATGGTATAGTAGTAGTAGTAGTAATAATAATAATAAAACAATCAAATAATAAAATACACGAATAAAGTAAGGAATACAAAAATAAAAGCACATAAAAGTCTAAAGTTAGCTGAGATGTATCTTTCTCAGCACTGATACCTGGAAAAATAACTTTTTATTAATTTTTACCTGCTGGTAAACAAATTGTAACACTTGTTTATAAATATATAAATCCTGACCCCCTAACATAGATTACTTAAATATAGGCTTAAAAATATTCTTGAGACCAGCATCACAAAACTGACATCTCCTTCCTTCATTCCTCATGCATAACAGCAAGTTTAGCTATTTAAAAATTTAGAATCATACACCTAGAAGACCCTTTGAAGAAGAAAAGGAATATGTACGTGTGTGTGTGTGTGTGTGTGTGTGTGTGTGTGGTATCTACTTTTCCTTTAAAGCCACGAACAATAGAAGGTCATGTGACACCCTATCCTATCATTCAGCACATTAATAGCTGTGCTAGAGTAATTACACTTGTGGTATTTTTGCCTCAAGTGAAATTCTGAAATAAGAGGATGGAAATTATGATACTGCTGATAAATATTAATAAGTGAACTTTTAATTTTTTTGCCACAATATTCAAAATGCTAAGCATCTAACCAGTGCTGAAGCAGCCTGGTATGTGTTTGCCTCCAGGGACCATGATGCTTTATGCACTTAAGAAAAAAGTTTAACGGAATTAAAATTTAATATCTAATTAGAGCAAGGCTAATATATTTTGAAACGAATACAGAAGGCACACATGCCTATGTGGTGTATTTGCCACGCTCATTAATCTTACCTGTAAAGCAGCATTGAGAGGTGAGCAGTAGGTGTGGCTGGTCTGCATGTTTTTAATAAGTGAGGGATTTCTGCGCAAGGAAAATATATTTGAAAAGAAAAAGCATACAAATTAAATGCAGTCAACTGTTATACTTCAGGAAATCAGTTTCTTTCCTACACCACAAAACATAGTAATATCATAAAAATACTATTATTTTCCCCCTATTTTTTTTAAAAAAAATATTTAACAGAAAAACAGATTTTTTTTTTGCAAACTTCACCAGTAAAAGGCAATCAGTCTTTTAGAATGAAATGTTTTAGGTGCCCTTAGGTTGCCTTTGAGTTATTTCCTGCTGTAGAGGACCTATGTATCTTCACAACTCTCTGAGCAGCAGGTGTTCACAGGAGCACTTTTCATGGAACCAAGAAAAGTTTTTTCTATGGCCGGGGAGAGAGCTGCCTGCATTGCTCCAGACAATGTATGTGGATTGTTTAACTGTATCTTTAGATTTTTTGCGATTGGGAAGACAGGAAAAGCAGGCAAAGACAAGTCCCTTTAATATTGGCAGGGCTCTTTCTAGCGTATTATTTCCCTACACATCTTATAATGAAAGGACAATACAAAGTCATTTGCGGTTTGTAAGAAAAATAGCCTTTCCCATCTGAACAGCCCCAACTCGTTGCTTATGGTAAGGAAGCTATGATCCAGACAAGCTGACTTATTATAAAAGGAAGGAAGCTCCCCAAGCAGTGATTGCTCAGCCAATGCCCTGAGGAAGGAGTATGGCTTTATGGGTTGTATGAATGACTGAATGATCCCATTGTACAAAATGCAGGAAATCCAACAGAATCCTTGGATGAGAATGATCGAAAAGTGGGGAGCCAAAAAATAGTAGAGGCTTGTTCAGAGAACAAATGGGTAACTTTCACTGTGGTAGACATGTAGGAAACTGGTTAGGGAATTCAATTCACACATGTTCTGATGTGTCTTAGGACAGAAAATTAGGATTCTTGCCCCATGAAATGGCATCTAAATAACTAACCCATAACATCCATCTTAACTGTCTATGTCCATATGAGTCATTAGGACTTGCTGTTCCCTTTCTAGAAGTTAAGTATCCAGAAGCACTGGCTAGTCTACTCCAGTGTTGGCGAACCTTTTCGGCACCGAGTGCTGAAATGGGAACGGGCACACATACTGGAAACCAGAAGACCAGCTGGCTGGTGTGCATGAATGCACCGGAAACCAGAAGAGCAGCCACCCAGTGGATATGTGCGTGCCAGGAAGATGATCTTCCAGTTTCCGCCCCGCACGTGTGCACTGGCCACTTGGTCTTCTGGTTTCTGGCACGCGAAGACCAGCTGGCCAGTGCTCATGTGTGTGCCAGAAAGCGGAAGATCATCTTCCCGGTGCGTGCATGCACACCGGGAAGCTGCTCTTCCAATTTTCGGCACTCCCATGCTCATGAAGATCAGCTGGCTGGTGTGTAGGAACCAGGAAGATTCAGGTTCACCATCACAGGTCTAATCTATAACTACAGGGCTGATCATTGAGAATCTGAGAAGGTGATCTAAAGTTAACATAATAATAACTACTGTCTTAAATGTGGACTTAATTATTGATTGTTATAAAAAGAAAAAGGGTTGGGCTCTAACATGCTGGAAGTTCTACTCATTGAAATAAATGGAAACTAACTTTTAATTTCAAAACTAATATCAATTTCAAAAGGATTTAAAAGCAATTAACATATGCATAATCCTATGCATGTCTTTTTAAAGTGAGTTTCATGGCTCTAATGTGTCTTTTGTTCATGACTGTAAACCAGTTTTTTTCAAGTAAAGCATAAAAAATACTTAAGAATATAAACCTCAAAACCTATTACTGGAAATCCTCTCTTTTCTTCCCAGAGCAAGTTTTACCCAAGTTTTAAAAAAGCAATGCTCGCTAGTCAATGGACTCCAGTTGATGACAATTTAATTCAGACTTAGTTATAAAAATGCCAGTCCTCAGAGAAGAGCAGAAAATATTAGAAAGAATCTGCATGTAATTTTTTTTTAAAGGGCCACTCTGTCCCATACTGGCACTCATATTGTACTTCTGAATCAGTCAACCGAAAATTATGAAAAAAGTAAAACCTTTGAACAGAGTTTTCAAATATTTAAAAGTTACCTGTAGTTAGATATATAGTATTACATACACAATGTATATATAGCATTGAAAGAATACAGGACAGCAAGAATGACTTGAAAAATTTATATAAGAATGACTTGAAAAATTTATATATATATACCAATATATAAATATATTTATATAAATATATATAACCAGCATAACACCATATAGTTTATTACATTAGCTAACGAAGAATTTATCAGCGTCCCTGCATTGAAGCAAATATGACTTACAAACATTTTATAAAATGTTAGCGTAGGCTTTTTCGAGAAGCAATGCAATGCATGTACAAGCATGACATTTACTATTATTATTATTATTATTATTATTATTATTATTATTATTATTGCAGCAAAGGCAATGCCACTATTTTGTGAAATGCAGGTCTACATGAGATGAATACATCATGCAAAGCAAAAGCAACAGAAAAACAAAAACTGGGGGGAAAAAAATTAGCGCGCACACACACATACAGACACAAAGCAAGTAAAAGCTCTTACTGTGTAACAAGCTCGCCAAAGTTTTCATCGGGGCAGAATTTTCGAGGACGGCCTCGTTGAATATGACGGCCACGTTTAAACTCTTCATCATCAACAGTCCAAAAGGACCCAAACTCATCCTCTACTCTGATAAAGCACTTATGCAGGGAGAGGTTGGTGCGAATAGCACCCTGGGATAAGACCAGCGGCAAACGAGATGATTTGGGAACAAAGGGGCACGGGATCGGGGAAACAGAACAGACATCAAATACAGGGAAAAGGAAAAAACAGAACAGAACAGAACAAAAAGAAAATAAAATGCCATAAGCCTAAGCAAATGGATTGTGAGGGTTAATATGCATTGCCACCTACAAGCTTCTAGCATGTGATGCAGAACAAACACCAAGCAAGCAAGGGCAAAGGGGACTGCTGGGCATACAAAAGGTAATGATGAAATGCTCTTGTTGATTCACCTCGACTGGGCCGAGGTGACACCGTCTGAGTAGATCTAGAACACCATCTAGCAGCCAAAGCTTCTATGTTAAAACTAGCTAGGCTAAGAAGTTCAAACATGGTGGACGTACCCACTGATCTTTTGTGGCCTTCGTTTTTGGAACTCTACTTCATCCACTGTCCATACTGCCCCTTTAACGTTTTCTACTCGCACAAAACACTTGTGAAGGCTAAGATTATGACGCACTGCATTCTGCAGCAAGTATAAGAGAGAAAACATTGGGAAAAAAAAACTTTCCATGAGAAAAAGAGTCTTAGCATTGTCAGCCGGCAAGTCCCCCTTTCCCTCATCCCACCCTCCACACCGGACAATATAGTTATAACTTGTAAGATTTGTAAATGAAAGATCATGAAAACCAAAACTTGATTGTTCTTATTAAATTTTCATGGCCTGGAAAGTTAAGAAATGTGAAGTATTTCTATATATTAATATCATGGCACTCCATTTTGGAAATGTATCCAACCAAAGTCTTGTTATTTACCATTTCTTCCAGTTTCTGTTCGTCATCACTAAAGTTAGAACTACGAAGGGGATGATTTTAATATCCTGTAATATTCACCATTTGTGGTTCAAGCCTTGCTATTATTATCAGAATGATGAAACTTGTCATGTTTCTGATGATTTCATTAATTGTCAGTTTAATGAAATCTTAATCGACTTTTTAAATTATTTATTAAATTTGCACACCACCCAAGTCCCTGTACCTCTGGCCGGTCCACAATTTAGTTTTAGGCTGAATTCATATGGAGAACTGTAAAGTCCTTCATTATAGTACAAATACCAAACTTTATTTCTACCATATTACATGTCTTATTCCTTTCATCTCTAGCATCGGATTTATTGATTTTTGGGATAGTCTTATCCTGAAATTTTAAACAGGCCTGGATATGTCTAAACTGATTATAAACAACTTTCTAATAAATTCTACTGAAAGGTACACAATGATTCACAACTGATAACTTTAGGGGGAAAATCAAGCAAAGAATATATAGGTTGTTAACTCACATCTACCAATATGGGGTGGCTACTTTACAGGCATAATGCCAGGGAAATACATGGGCAGATGTTTAAATAACCTAAAAGGCCAAGTCCCTTATTCACAAATTCATGTCTACATAGTGAAGGGCTTTCTAATCATGACTGTCTACATTCACTGTGGAAACCAAGGTTAGGCAAAACACATTTATCATATTAATTAAAACAGTAGAGGGAAGTCTGGGCCACAAGGGGCGGGGATTCCACATCATTTCATATTTGCAGTTCTACAGCATAACTAATTTTCTCACTCTTGTAGCACATCTGTTTCTTCAAAAGAGGCTAAACACACAATCCATGTTCTTGAACAAATGCAGGGTTACATCTATTTTTGGCAGAACATTAATAAATCACCAGAGAATCCTGTCATTATGGAGGTAGAAACTGGTGAGGAACCATGATTCTCGTTAACTTCTGCTCACGACACATGAACATTCAAATCTTCAATGAGACAAAATCTGTTCCTTGATTCCTACACCATCTCCACATAAGTAAGGATTGTGACAGTTCATTTATTTCACTTTCAAAAATATGTTTAAGAATGGACAACAGTATTCCTCCCAGGCTACACTGTTCTTCAGTCAGGAGAAACCTGCTAACAGGGTAGTTTGTGTGTTTGTGTGCCCTGTGTGAACATAAGGAGTGCTGCACCCAAAGCAGCACATGGAAGATGGGGAAGAATAGGGCATAGAATTGGATCAACTGCATTTTCAGATTCATAATAAAGTAAGGGATTACATTTAGATTGTAATTCCATAACTGTCTGTAGGAACAAAACCACACAGACTTTCACAATCCTTTCTTTCAATGCTTTTGTTGATAATGAAAAAGAAGATTTCTTTCTCTCTGAATGCTTTTTTGAATAGTTCCCAATGTATAGAAGGAATATAGCTAGGAAGGTAGAATTGCAAGGCTGTGCATGTGGAGGGGGGGGGAGATGTCATAATCGGCAAGAAAAAATACCTATATTATGTATAAAAAAAGAAAACAATACAACATGAATGCAATTCACCCTCAAATAGAATTATATTCAACTGCCTAATAACTTGCCCGTCAGTTCTGCAAGATGAAATCAGTGAGAGCTTATACTTATTTGCTCTAAATTTCAATTTGGTCCAAGTGAACTTGTATGATCTGAACTGTGTTCTGGAAGACCTGACTTACATTCACAGTAATTGTATGCCAAATCTTTAGACCATCCTCAGCTATTAAAGGACAAAAGTATTCCTGGATAACATTGTTCCCATGGATCCTTATAATACTATGTCAGAATCTAAAGATATTAGTCCTTGGGTAGTTGAGTTCAGAGATATATGTCTCTGCCAAAGACTTATATTATGTTTTGGCTTTATGTTTTTCCAATTCGATCAGATTTTGGAATCAAGCAGCATAAAGACTATTATTCTCCTTTGATCTTTAGTCCTATCATCAGGGATACTGGAGCTATTTTCTATTTTCATTCAGCTATTTCAGTAATCTAAAGTAGTAGTCATCTTCATATACGCATATATTTATAATAAAGTGCTAAGCTTTGAAAATAATAATCATTTGAGAATTCTTCTGGATTTAAATAAAATCAAGCTCAACATAACATTGTTAAAAGTATAAATGTGTTAAAGTATGTAACATTTTTTTCTATTTTAGATAGTTTTCCACCAAAATAGAAAAAAGTATCTTAAAACAATATTCACCAAGTGAATCTAGTGCTAACACTAATTGTTAGATTGCAGAAACTTAACTTCCTTCCTCCCTCCCTGCAAATTTTTAATAGGATAAATAGGATTAATAACAATAGGATGTAATTTTCTATTTTAATTTGTCACTTAAGTTTCTTTCTTCTTCTTCCTTTTCCAAGTTCAAGATTTGGACTTTTGACAACAGTTTTTTTTTTTTAAAAAAGAAGTAAAACTTTTGGAACCATAAGAAACTAGCAAGTATGCACCAATGGATGCTTACCTCTTTAAACACTATTCTATCAGTTTCCCCAAGGACATTTGAAATTGAAAGGGGGGGGGGATAAACAATATTTTGAGATTTAGGAAGAAAATATATATTGGAAGGAAACTGCAAAAATATTCAGGTGCCAGGTGTGTTGTTCTGGATTGTAGCCAATTTAAAAGAAAGGAGTATTTTATGAGAATTTAAACACATTTAAAAATTAAGTAAATGGACCCAAACAACTGAAATTTAAAGCATCAGGGGTATTTTTTAAATCGCTAGCTTTAATATTTTTATTGGCTTGTGACTTTACCACTGTGCCCAATTAACCTGTATTGTGTTTAATAATAAACCAGCAAATATTTTTAGAAGTTTGCATATTAATTTAAGGCAGGTGTATCAGTGGGCAAACTGTAAAGCTAATTTTCTACCAATCTTTGCAAAAGGACTTTATGTATAGAATCTTTTAGTGTAAATCACAAACCCACCAACTGATTAATCATCCTTTCTTTTTGTATCTTAGCAGCTAAAATATTTCACTACTAGGAGCAACTATAGAGATGGACTAGTTGTTCAATCAAAACATGCAGGAAAAAAACACTAATAATAGGTATTCAAATTGGGGCATTTCAAAGGCATATATTACTTTCCTGCCAAATAATAAAATGTTTGGGCAGATAAGAGGCACCCTATGTATATCAAAACAACTGATCTTTATTTAGAAGACCACAGTCTTTCATATACAGTATAATTATATACGTTTTTGCATTTTTTGTATTCTAGAACACTAAATTGTAAAGCAAGAATCATACAAGGGAATACAACATACCTTCCACGTTGCTGCATTGCGTCTGAAGTAGGCAAACATACGTGTGAACCAGTTGTAGATTTCATTTAGTGTTAGCTGCTTTTCTGGAGATTCAAGAATTGCCTGTCAAGCAATTAAAATGCAACCATGATCAGAAAAAATACTTGCACATTTGTCTGAATAAATAAAACAAAATGGAAGTTAGAGAAAAATAAACACTTGCACGATGATGGAAGATTAGTGGTTGTACTTAATAGCTCAATGGCAGAACTGAAAATGGAATTATCTAATTGTTTTGAGTTTTATTTCTGTTTCCTTACGGAAATATTAATTTATTAGTCATTCATAGAGCAGAATCAAAGAGAAATGCAAAACATTTCACTAGCTGATTAAAGCTTAGTAATTATTTTGAGCTCAGATTAATTCTAGGGATCAGAGATTACTATGGCTTGTGATAATTGACTTGCCATCTTTAAACAGGCTCATTTTCAGTGTTGTGTGAAATGAATTTCCTAATAATCACATCGTATTGTAATACTTAATCAAAAGCAATTATGGTATATGTATTGCGGTTGTGGAGAGAGAAAAAAACCCATATAGCAAAAGTGTCAGCATGCCTATATTAGCTAATCATATCTTCTTGCCTATAGCATCACATATATATGTACAATCCTGGATTTAAGCAGGTTTTCAGAGACGGTATCGCTTACCTGCCTAATTAAAGAGGCATACGTAAAGGGCGGCCTGACTTCTGCATTCTTGTAGAATTCTTGATTCTGTGCAAGATCTGCTAAATGAAGGCAAAGAGGGCTCCGGTTAGCCATGGCTCATCGCTTTATTTGAATGGGAAGGGCCAAAGTCTTTTTTTTGTAGCTGGCTTTCAAGTTACCTGAGGAGATGGGCACGTTGTATTTATCAGAGTACCGCCTTCGGATGGGTCCAACGTTGTGCATGCTGGTAGTAGTGATGACAGAAGGTCCCTGGGTAACAGGAGTGATGGGTGCTGTTGGGGTGGTGGGAGTATGAGGTAAACTCTGTGGAGAAGCTTCTGATGCAGTCTTGGAAAGCGTGACATTAGAGACAAGATTCAACTATTAAAACAGAAAAAAAAAACAATTTCCTGGATTAACAAATACATTTCCCCCATTCTTTTTCATGCACTGACATGTTATTTTTATTAAGACATAATGATGGATTGAGTATATCTTGGTGCTCATACTCAAAGGAAGAAACAACAACAGTGCATCGTAGTCATGAAATTGTTAGAGTAGAACTGGGGAGAAAGTTACAAGACCATCCTTGATTATGAAAAGTCATTTGCAGTATATAATATAAATCATTTACAGGATATAAATCAAACCAGTAAGAAGCATGCAATAAATTGATAAAATAAATGTCTTCATAATTTTGTTCCCTATCTACTCTGGCCCTGCAGTAAAAGCATTGTAATATAGATATACATTACATGTTCATTGTGATTATCTAGGCAAATGCTTCAATTTTTGAACACTATATGGGTAGATAACCTGATGAAGCCTTGTTTTTAAAGTTATATAGCTGTATGAATGAGCGGGCAACAAAAATAGCTTTAAAGTGAGGCTATGAAGTAGCAAGTGGAGAACACCGCGGATGAGCTAACCCCCAAAGAGTGCAATTTTCATTGAGGGGGGAAAGCCCTAGAAGTAAATTGATCAAATATTTGCTTTCCACGCTTTAAGAGATTAATTTTTTTTTTAAAAAAAAATCTATCTTATCCTGAGTACACAATTGATCAGTAATATTATCTATGATTCTGGCAATCAGAGGCTATACTGTAATCACAAATATCTTTCATTGGAAATTCGTTCTTTAAAAAGACTGGCATTTAGGGGTCAGTATGAAACCATTGATTCTCTGGTCTCAGGAAGAATTTAAGGAGACATAAGTGTTTCTCAGCCAGGCCTAACAAATAGCACCAGCCAAACTGGCTGTTTCTTTAGAATGATCAAAGTTGAAGCTAGAGAAGACAGACCCTTTTCATATCCTTACTTGGTCCTTTGCAGTAGATGCTGCCCCTTTTAGACACAACCAAGAAAAAACATGGGGATACCTGCATACAACAGTTCTGACCCTTGAGAACATAATGAAGACTGCAGGCACTGAAATCAGTGGGTTTTTCTTCTGGGCAATTAACTTATAGGATTACATTGGAAATCTGGGGAAAATAGCAGATTTTTCTTTCAGGCAGTTAACACAAAAGATTGCCTAAAGTACTTTAAAGTATTACAAATTAAAAGAATATGTTTTATTTCTATACAGCCAGACTTTTCATGTACTGATAATCACAGATAATTGCCTTTCGCATTGAGGATTTAAGATTTTATATTGGTGTCACCGATCCTTTCTTTGGGTTCCTTAAGGGAAATTAGCTCCATTATTTTAAGGTAATTTTCTCATGAAAGTATACAAAGTGTCCTATGAAAAGACAGCAACTCTTTTTCTAATATGTTGAAGAATTATTGTTATTGTTATGAATTACACTTTAAAAATGTAAATGCTTTTTTGTTTCATACATGGTGTTAGTACCTTTTCATGAAAATTGACTTGTTGAAAAAAAGTTTTGACCACCAGATTCCTTATTTTCTTTTTGTTGACGCAAGGCAGGCAATCGATATCGCCTCTCACATATGTTCTTTTGTTAGAGATACCTAAGTATCTTATAAATAATGAAGTTTTAAAATTTGTACTTTAATTTGAGTACTTGAAGTGGGTTGGGTTAGAGGAAAAACTAAAGGAAATAAATGAATGAATGTATAAAACCTACAAATGTTTACACAGAATAGAAAAAAGATTATTCTACGATAGGTAATCATCATGATAAGTCAACTGTCAGGGGAAAAAATGCCTTTCTGAATCATGCATCTATATTTTAACTCAAGTAATGCAAATTTTGGGTGTAGATATGCAAAACTAGACTGATCCAAGCTCTCAAAGCAATTTAAAAGAAATTATCATGCTGGATTGACAGAGATGGGAGGGAGTAAATAAATAAAACTTCTGGTGGATAGACAGTAGAAAATAACTGTTAGTCCATGTGAGCTCAGAGTTCACTGTCTGGCCAATGTCAGCAGACAATCCTATTCTGTGATCAATATAGCTACTATCAGAATTCAAGAGGCGCCTGGGAAAGCTCTTCATTAATGGGAGACAGGTGAGATATATACCCTTACCACAGACACTTGGGATATTTAGAATTGGCAAGCAGAATCAGGGAATGTATCTCTTCATTCGTTTTCTAATTTATATTTCCTTCTGATGAACTGTTCCTTCGTTTATGCGTACACCAAAGAACAGCATTTCATTAGCAAAAGCAGCATTGTGGGGGGGGGGGAAACAGGGGTACAGGACACCAAATACAGTGGTCTTCCTCTGCAGTTCTTTTTCTCTTCAGATTATAATTATATACTCCATTCACTAAACATGAAACTCAGGCAACTGAACATTTAAAATGTATCGCAAATACTTATTACTATATACTTTATTCATTAAACTCAGCCAACTGAACATTCAAAAATGCATTACAAATACCAGTGACTGGTGCTAATGGTTGATACGGTTTTCTGCCAGCATCCTAGGTATCAACCAAGTACCTTCTTAAAATATAAGATGTTCCGAGTAGCGCAGTTTTTTGCAGTTCCGCTGGTGTTATTGCAAGAAGCTGCAATTTGTTGACGTATCCTATAAAATTCTTGGACATGGTGCCAAGTACCCCAATGACAATGGATTTCACTGTTATATGCTTCATCCATAGCCATGTAGTTTTGATGGCCATGTCGCGATATTTCATTATTTTTTCTAGTTCTTTTTCTTCGACTCTGCCATCTCCAGGAACAGTGATATCATTAAACTGTACACTTCGGCCCTCTACAACCGTGATATCTGGTGACTATTACTATTATTATCATCATTATCATTATTATTGCGTGGTTAATCTTTGGTGAGATTCACAGCCTTTGGGACTGGTTGGTAGCTCAACAGCTCGAGTCCTAACCAAGGACCTAGGAACTGTTAAGGTAACGTCAAAGGATATAAGCTGTTCTAAGTAAGGTAGTTTTTTAAGAGCCAAGGTGGCGCAGTGGTTAAATGCAGCACTGCAGGCTACTGCTAGATCAGCAGTTCAGCGGTTCAAATCTCACCGGCTCAGGGTTGACTCAGCCTTCCATCCTTTCAGGGTGGGTAAAATGAGGACCCAGACTGTTGGGGGCAATATGCTGACTCTCTGTAAACCGCTTAGAGAGGGCTGAAAGCCCTATGAAGCGGTATATAAGTCTACTGCTATTGCTAAGTCTACTGCTATTTTGCAGAATGAGAATGTTCAAGTCTGATAAATTTAAAATTTCCAAATAGTGAGGTAGCCCTTTGGGTATTGCTCCAAGGGCTCCAATTACAATTGGGACAACAACACACAATTTCATTTTTGGGTTCTCCTTGGGTTTGTGAGCCCTGAGTCCCTCAGGGAATAGGGCGGCATATAAATAAAATAAACCTTCAAACCTTTTTCCACAGTCGCTCAACTTCAATTTGCAAGTCCCGGTACTTTGTGATTTTTTCTTGCTGTTTATCTTCAATTCGTGCATCTCCAGGTATTGCAATGCCAATGAACCATACTTTTTTCTTTTCAACTATTGCTATGTCAGGTGTGTTGTGGGCCAAGTGCCTGTCAGTCTGGATTCTGAAGTCCCACAAGATCTTGACTTTCTCATTCTCTAAAACCTTCTCAACCAGTGGTCCCAGTGGTTTTTACTGTACTCAAAGCCAAACTTTTGGCACAATTTCCAGTGAATGATCTTAGCAATGCGGTCATGGCGTTGTAGGTAGACAGTTTGTGAAATTTTGCTACATCCACTGATCAAGTGGTCAATAATAATGATGATGATGATGATGATGATAATAATAATAATAATAATAATAATAATAATAATAATAATAATAATCCTAGGCCCCTGGGTGGGGCTCGACTAGTAACCAATGCCAAATCCGGCGAAACAACTGGCCGCTGTGATACAATTGTATAATAATAATAATAATAATAATAATAATAATAATAATACTTTATTCATTAAACATGAAACTCAGTCAACTGAACATTCAAAAATGTATCACAAATACCACTGACTGGTAATAATATTTATTATTAACATTATTAATAATTTATTATTATTATTATTACTATTATTATTATTCAGAATCTTTCTGGATATTTGTGTATTTCTGGAATGTAAAAAGCACAGGAGGTGTTGAGAAAGAAACTCAATGCTCACACAACTTGATAAAGAAGATGCAGACAAAGGAGTACAATTAATTTGTCAATTTTTTAAAAAAGATTATTTTGATTTACAAGATGCTTTTCTACATGCAAGATGACAACATAGTATTGAGGTGAACTGAGGGCACGTTGGTCTGGAACTTTTTTATCTTAGGCTTTTCAAAGGTTCCCATGGAATGAGGATTTTGCTTTCAAAACAGTAATGCAATGAATGACACAAAACGACAGTCAGGGACTTCGAAGTGACCTATGACTGCATTCTCCCAAGCAGGTAACTACTTTCAAATGCTAACTTATGCAAAAGGGAAAGAGCAGATAGGCTACCCTACGTTCTTTTATTTGGAGGAACTGGATGATTGCATTTTGTTACGCCCTTCTGGCATCCATCCATCCATCACATATGATAAAAAGCACGGGGGGATAACAACAATGCAAGGTCTCCCTGAGAAATTGAATCTCCTCTATTTTATCTCTGCTCTTAAACAGCATGAGCAAATCTGAATCAATTTCCAGTGTTCTTGCACTGCACAAACTCAGAAGATTGGCTCTCCTGCTGGAAAGTGCACGGATACTGTTTCCTCATTACTGTTCAAACCACTCAATTTCAAACAAGTTCAATTCTGCTTTTGCTGTTTAAAAGCTTAAACATTTAATCTGTTTCTACTAGGAAGCTGGGGGAGGGGTGATGGTGGAAGGCCCAAAGGTCAATGTTCTCCAGTTAAATAATTTGAATTGAGTTAAATTTCTTGAGGCAATCAGGGTAGGTAATACAGCTAGAAATAAACACAAAAGTGAAGAAGAGCAAAGGGAGGGGGGGGCACCGCCTTGAACAGGCTCGACAAATGACACTGCGATTCACACCCACTGCTAGGCTGCCACTAATAAGCTAAAGAGGAAGCAGCCAATCTTGGCTAATTACCAGATAAAATTGTATTGTAAGGACTCTAATTAGGAGATGCTTATGGAGGTGATCTAATGATTAAACACTACATCCCAGTGACCCCACCATCAATGTGCAATGGGGTAAGATGTCACTGGAATATTTTGTAGAAAAAGTAATTTTATTTCAAGGGTAAGGGAGAGGCCGTAATATTTGTAATAATGGCTACGAGGTAAACTCATTAAAAGACGGTTCCTAGAGGAAGGCTGTGGCTTTCAGCATCTGTGGCCGTTCTAAAGCAAAGTGCCAAATCTTGACAGAGGAACTGCAGTCAAGTGGAAAATTTCTGTCTGACCTCTGCTCTTGCTATTAATTTGCAGGAAAACTAATGACACATATACATATTCCCACAACATTTTTCTAATTGCTAATTTGCTAAAAGAGCCGAGTTCCCAAATTAAACCTGACTGCCTTCTGAGAAAGAAGGGGTTGGAGAGAAGGAAAACAGCTTGTGCTTTATCAGAGGGAACTGCTAGATTGGCAGAAGGAACAAGTTAAGAAAACCATGACTTGTCACTTACTATGAAAGTTTTTGCTTTTTTGAGCTTTTCTGTAAGGAGAGCCTCTTTGCTTTTTTCACGTTAACTCAACTACAGATAGCAGTTATGAACAGGAGCACAACTACGTCACAACTACAGTTCTGTTGCAATCGTCAACTACTAATCTTCATTATCATGTATTAAACATTCATTGTTTAAACATCAACTATGAAAAAGGCCTAGAGCGAAGTAAAGACAGTTTTGTGGGGCAAAGGTCACAAATGGCTAAGAATGATGGAGTTTGTTTTCTTGATTGATATGCCACATCAATTTCTACTTAAAAATGCCGTTGCTTGGATTTGAGAAGTAGTTGATAAAGATTTTTGTCATACAAATAGAGTTTGCCTTATTGCAATTTACTTTGATCAACTACCATGTTGTTAGAACAAACAAAAGAGAATGTTTGAGTCAATCTCTTCTCTTAGTGGCCTTATGTTCTTATGGTATCTTTAATTATTACAGTAAAAGTTGTAATTTTCAGGCTGTATAAGAGTATAGAAAACAACATAGGAATGAACAAGCAATCTTTCTCTCAATCGCCAAAAATTAGTTGCCTTTGTGTTCTATACCAGCAAACGCATAATCAGAAATATAAATTATGATTTTTTTGGTGTATGTGTATGTATTTAGGACACCATCTATAGAATTGCAATTTTGACTATCAAAGGGCTTTAACAATAAGATATGAGATGTGCGTTCGTGATTGTACATATTTATACTGGGTCCCTCTCTCGCACCCCAACACATGCATACATATATAATATTATTGTTTTACAGTACATGAGTAAAGCTATCCATAATAGACATACTTCCTTTTCTCCAAATTCGTATTTGGTTGTCCCTTTAAGCCTGCAGTAATGCAACCTGAAGTAGTCATTCCCTCCTTGGCCACCCAAGTATTTGGAAAACTAAAATAATTTGGAAAAGAAAACATGATAAAAGAAATATTTTATTTACATTAACAATAAGATGAAGGAAGAAGCTTCACCCCTCCCTACTGCTTCCTGAATTCTTATGGAATGGGAAACATGCTACAAATACATTCACATATACACATATATAGATGTACTTTTTGTTGTTGTTCTTAAAGTAGCTTCCATTGGTCTATGTTTGAAAGACGTATACAAGACTAGCAACAAAACCATAACAAAGGTAGCAGGGGAGGTGTGGCATGTTTTTCTGTGTAAAAATCAGCACGCTCTTCTGAGTCTATCTCAGGTGGCCTTAAGGCCAAGGATTTCTCTTGACATGGGTACTCATCTTTTTTGCTTGGGGCTCAAATGGTGAATGGAACAGCATTACTCTCAGTGAGACGCTGAAAGTGGATGGGTGTCAGGACTGTTAGGTTTCACCCAGGAACATTTTATGTACGCAGTTTTAGAAAATATATATATAACTACATGCAACACAAGATTTGGCAGGCAATGATCACTTAGCAGGTGTTGTTATTGGCAGAGATACTAAAGGAAACCCAAGTTGAAGAGTGGAACTTAATGAAAAACAGTATATAAAAACAGCTTTGGTGTGTTGCATTTACAAATATCCCCCTCCCCCACTATTGCTACATACCATTATTTTTCAAACTATAAAGTACAGCTACAGCAGCTAAAATGCTCAGTCATTACCTCACAGTTAAAAGGCTATTTTTAATGCTTTGTTTTTACAGTTGCTAAAAACAGGATTTCAAAACAATCCTAATTGCTGTGGTTAGGGTAAAGGAAAATATATAAAAAATAGCCAACAGTTATGTCAGCTCTATAAAGATGAATGTACTGCCAGGTATGCAAAAGAAAAAGAAAAAAACCTACCAAAGAAAGAGGAATGCATTTCTTCTTTCTTTTGTGAGAAGAAATATGTGGCTATACAGTGTCAGCTAATAGCACCTGGCATATTAATTCTCCTCTATTCTCATCATCACCAGGAATGCTTGAAAATAATGGGATTATGGCATTATTATGTTACAATATAAATGCTAGCATTTCTGACGCATATACATACATATATAGATACATATGGAAATCTAATGAGAGCATTCATAACAATAAAAATACCATTGCACAGTACTAGTTTTCTAATTATATTGTGTAATACTAGATTCTAGGTAAACTAGACTGAGTGGAAAAAAAAACAGAAAGAACATCTTCATACAAAGCCATGACCAGAGAGAGCATTCAGCACCATAGCAGCAGCATATATAACATTCTTCATGGGAATAATTGGGGCTATTCACAACAACAAACTAAATCAGCTTGCATTAATTACTTCCCAGCAACAGAGCATTCAAAATGTGCCAACTTTAGCTGTTCTAACTCAGGGGTCTCCAAATATGGCAACTTTAAGGCTTGTGAACTTCAACTCCCACAATTCCATGCTGGCTGGGGAATTTTGGGATTTGAAGTCCACAAGTTGTCAAATTTGACAATCCTGTTCTAACTGAACACTGAACTCTCAAGCCATTGAATTCCAGTGGAACAATCAACTCAAAATGTTTCCATCTGCTTCATACATCCCTGCATTTGATCTTCCAAGAAATATCTATGATAATCAAATCATATTTGACAAAGAAATTCATTGGCCCCCAAAACTGTACCTGCCTTTGAGATTATGATGGTCATTTTAAGGTAGGCCCCATTAGCTTTCAAAATTTCATCACCAACTTTCCCTGATCAAAAATGACCAAGTCAATTCTTCTCTTTGCATTTTTTAAACAAGAACTAGAATTTTAAATTCCAATTCTTAAAAAAAGCCACAAAATATTAGAATTAATGTATATCTTACATCTGGTTAGAAGGAGAACAGAACTTTAATTATGGGGTGTAAAGTGGATTGAATGCTGTGGTTTTTGGTCATTGACTCACTTCTAGCCAGAATTATATGCTGCTGAATGTATAAAGGCCAAACCTTGACTCTATAATTTTATTCTTTTCCTTTCCTTGCAAGGATAGCATATATGAAGAATACTATATTTCTACACTTTGTAATTAATTTTCAAATCCTTCACCTATACATATTTTAATAATTTCTGATTTATTTGATGATATCTGTAATAAAATTTCCTATATTCAATAAATGAAAAGGCAGCTGTTTCAATCCAATAACAGAGTGTCACACAATATAGTCCTGTCAGGCGCCAATTTTTACTTCTAACGTGTACGTTAAAGGATAAGGATTTATAATGCTGCCTATGAACGAAACCACTTTTCATACACAAATGCGATCTTTTTTTCCAAAGGGTAATACAACAGTACATTTACATAAACTAATCCAAACAATCTATGTATTTGACAATGGCAAACCTCACACAGACTGCCTATTGTTGGTTTACATCTTGGAGTTCTTTATGTTGGCTTGTAACACTGCCCTAGCTGTCAAAGGTTTGACTTGGCCTCTAAATAAATGGTTATACAAGTGCTGTGCAGTGATATTGGACTGCTTTGGAAAAGAAACCTGCTGTGTACAAATTCAAAAGCTATTAATTTTTCAGTCAAAAATATTCATGCCTATTTCTTTTAATAGAGAAACACTGTGCAGAGCTACTGAGAGATAATGTTGACTAGTAGCACAGAATTTTCAATAGAACAGTTAAAAATAAATTTAGTGGGAGGCTCCATCAAAGCTATAATTTTCTAGAATGTAAAACATTTTTAATACTCATGAAGACAGTGGATCCTTCACTCCCTTTCCTTTGGTCAATTTTACTTCCTTCCTCTGCTGGTCCACTTATTGGTTGTGCAACAGTTTTTACTCTGGAATCTCTGTAATTGCTACTATTTATTAGCAAAAAGTCCTGAATTTTAAGTAATGAGCACTTAGGAGCTGATTAAACTGTTCTAGTCATATTGCTCTTGTACTCAAAGGGGAAATATTGGCCCTTCAGATATTTTCATTCTACAACTGACTTTTGGCCATGCTGGTCTACCTTCCTTTTGTAGGACTTTCTGGGGGAAAAGTGGAAGGGATCATAGTTATCCACAATTCACCTTCTGAAATACAGGTAGTTGACTTACAACGTTTTGTTTCATGACTGCTTGAAGTTATAGCATGTAAAAAGTGACTTAGGATTGTTTTTCAGTTACAACCATTGCAGTATCCTCCATAGTCATGTGATCAAAATTGAGATGATTGACATAAATACTGGCAAGTATTTATGATGGTTGCAGTGTCCTGGCACCATGTGATCCCCTTTTGTCACCTTCTGACAAAGTGAATGGGGAAGCCAGTTCACTACTACTAGTAACTTAAGAACTTCAGTGATTCACAAAATAACTGTGGCAAGAAAGGTATAAAATGGGGCAAAATTCACTTAACAACTGTCTTGCTTAGCAATGGAAATTTGGGTCACAATTGTGGTTGTAAGTCAAGGACTGCCTGTACCTCATCTTGCATCTTATTTGAAGAATCACATTTGATAGATGGTGTTGTTAGAGAATTGTGACGGAGGTAATCCACAGCTCCAAAAATCATTTGTAGGACAGTTCTAGTTATGTGTGGAGCACCACTCTCATGCATATAAGTAACCACAACCTCCTAAAGGCCTGCTGTGTAGCTTTAAGAGCTTTTCCCAGGTTGTCTACATGTGCATATATTATTTGTGGACAATATCAACAAATGCATGGATGTCAAACTCGCAGTGTCACGTTGCCGTCACGTGACGTATCACGACGTTTCCCCCCTTTGCGGAGCTGGGGTGGGTATGGCTTACTTGTGACACATTCAGCCTGTGGGCTGCTAGTCTGACAGCCCTGACCTAATGTATTTTCTGTGTGAGCACAAGTGATATCCTCAAAGTAATTGTCTCAAACTTTTGTGAAGTTACAGTTTAAGCAGCTTTACTTCACTTTTTATTCAAAGTACTTTTTGAAATGATTTACCCTCTTCTAGGTGTTGCCTGATTCTTGATGTGACTGGAAAAGCATTGCTTTTATTTTTTAGAGAATATAGGGGCAGATCTGGGGATGAATCCAAGGAAAGTAAATAAAATAAACTTATTTCCTATGGCCCAAGCTTTCGTGGGAGTTCCACATTTTGGAAGAAGGATTACACAAAATGAAGGTTTTCCTAGCTCTGCCTTATATTTCAAAAACAAGAACATTGTTTTTTGCCACTCAAAAATGCTCTGCAGAAAAATCTGCACATAGATTTACTAAGACAGTGAAAGGGATCAGGGATTTGAATAAAATGCTCTATTTTAAATTAAAATTTAATTTACATATCAAAATCAGACTTGCTTATCCTAAAAGCTTATGCCCCCCCACAACCTTTTAAATATGAGGTTTTTAAAGTTTATTTCTCTTCTGATAATACTCTGAAATTCCTAATTGCTTCATGTGAGTGTTTTAAGCTGAAGGATTGATTTGTTACTTAGTTTCATAGCTATGTGTAGGTAAATGGCCTAATTTGATTTTACTTGTTGTATGAAAATTTAGTGCTGATGATCTACAGTTTGTATAAACCACATTAATCAGCAAGTAGTGATGAACCATAACAGCAAATTGGTTTATCAATTTTATTGTCATGCCGATTGTAAAATAGCATGTAAGCAAGCATCTATCTTTCTATCTGACAGGAAAAAAAAAAGAGAATCAAACTGAAGACTTAAGAATTACAGCAACCTGATTAGGTATAGCTGAAAGAGAAAAAAATAAAATACAGATACAGAACAATTACTTTGCACATGTCTTCCTGGGAAAGACACATCATTTTTTCAGTTTTCTAAGGAATTAAATCCTTAACTCTAAGTGGAGCAATAAAGGCTAAGAGAAGTCCTCTGACATAAAACAAGCAGTGGGACAGATGTGTCAGCCAAATGATGCGGGGATCTAGTTTGCAAATATTGCAGTGAATTTATTTCCCTGAATAATGATCACAAAGCGTGCTGTTATGCAAAAAAAGCTAACCTTATAATAAATTTCTTTATTTTAAGGTGCAGCAAGGTTACCTATTATGTTGTGTTCATAACAGACTAAGACAGCAATCTTTCTAGTAATAACTGATACACTAATATTGTTAGTTAGAAATGATTTGCATTTGTGGGGCCTTCTCAGAACCAAAAAATCAGCAGAGGCAAAGCTTTATGTAGTCCGTGCAGATACTTACGGGTTGAGGGGTAGCTTTTGGTTCAGTTGATTTCACATGCAGGTGTGTCATCATTGCTTGCAGGCGGTCCTTGTCTTTTGCAAGCTGAACAGGATAGAGAAATGTAAACATGAGTTTTGTGAACAGAATCCAGAATGGCTCTTCTCCATTTAAACCCTGGCATTGTAGCCGGCACATGACAGGAAAAGTGCAATAGTATTACTTTCCTGTGATTTGGAAATGTTATGCGGAATCCACATCCCTCTCTGGCATTTTGTTAAAAGCAAAGCAAAACTTTTGGTGCTGGGTATCAGCTTTTTTTTTTTGCAAAAATACATTGGAGCTTTTGACTAAAGCCGTCTAGTCCTTCATGCTTCAGGAGGGGTTGGTGAAGCAATCAGGGTGAAAATGAAGGAATTGCATTTACTAACCAACCTCAATGCTAAGAGGCCCAAAGCCAAGGCTTGTTGGCTTTAAAGGTTGCCCTCTCCTCCTTTTCTATAACATCCCACTCCGTACTTTTTTTTTTAAAAAAAAATGGGCTACATACCCTCTATTAGGTAGGTGAGGTTGACATGTAAAACATTAAACGGATATTGTCAGCTTTAGGGAAAGGGAAAAGTAACCATCTACAGAAGGTAAATGTTTGTTCTCTTACAGAATAGATTTCACTTTGGAGGAGAAAAATCAACAAGCTTTCTTTTTCACATTTGCTTGTACAGCCAAGAGGATACATCCTGGGCAAGTATGTTTTTTGTTATTACATCAAAGACGAGATATTTTTTTGTCTTTTACTACAGACTGGATGATACATATATTAAAACTGAATTGTAACTTATGCAGTGGTGGGATTCAAATAATTTAACAACCGGTTCTCTACTCTAATAACCAGCTGGGTAAGCGTGGCTCAGTAGTCATGTGACTGGGTGGGCATGGCCAACTCAACATCACTCACATCGATGGGTGCTTCACCTTAGCTGTTACAATGTAATAAGGGTTAACTAGAGAAGCAGTTTCTGTAAACAGGGTAACAAAGATTAGTTTAGAAAGATCTTGCAGTCCTAGTGGACAACCATTTAAATATGAGCCAGCACTGGCTGCCACAAAGAAGAGGGAGTCAAGCTATTCTCCAAAGCACCTGAGGGTAGGAGAAGAAGCAATGGGTGGAAGCTAATCAAGGACAGAAGCAACTTAGAACTGAGGAGAAATTTCCTGACAGTTAGAACAATTAATCAGTGGAACAGCTTGCCTCCAGAAGTTGTGAATGCCTCAACACTGGAAGTCTTTAAGAAGATGTTGGATAGCCATTTGTCTGAAACGGTATAGGGTTTCCTGCCTAGGCAGGGGGTTGGACTAGAAGACCTCCAAGGTCCCTTCCAACTCTGCTATCGTATTTATTTGTATTTAACACCAGAATGTTTCCTTCCTGCTATCCTTACAGGATTAGCCCTGTAAAGTGGAAAAAAACCAAAATGAGACTTCTTTCAACAACCGGTTCTCTGAACTGCTTAGAAAGTTAACAACTGGTTCTCCCAAATAGGTGTGAACTGGCTGAAATCCACCACTGCTTATAAGCCAACTTGCATGGGGTTATTCTCCTACTGACCTGTAGGTATTAAATGTAAAATAAAAGTATAACTCCAGTCACTGATAAAATTGTCTCCCATACCAGCCTTTTCATTCTGTTGATGAAACATCCAGGCAGACATATCCATATGATTCAAACCCTAATGTATTGGAGCAATGTAGCAGCCTCAATAAATTAAAAAAGAAGTTGAAATATGTTCTTTTATTTTGAGAGATATTCCAAAGTACTTTATATTTTTTACAATTTCACAGGTTTTAAAAGTGGTAGTTCATATGCTTAAACCATTTACAAAAACATAAAAATTACTTGATGACTCAGCACCATTTAAAAAGTATTATTTCACTCAGTGGTGGGTTTCAATTTATTTTACTACTGGTTTGCTCGTGCGTGAGCGCAACGCTTCTGCACATGTGCAGAAGTATCTGGACAGGTGGGCAAAGCCTCCCACTGCTGCCACTACTGGTTCGCCTGATCTGGGCCGAACTGGCAGAAACCCACCTCTGATTTCATTTTATATAGGGAGAGAAAGGGGAAAAAAATGTGTGTTTCTGAAGAATCATTCCATTCCCCACCATTCAGCTTCTTGGATAAGAAGCAAAATGTTTTCAAGGAAAAAAACCAAGAAAGTGGTAAAAAATCCAACATGATGGTCTTGTTGTATTTGGGTCTTTTCCCATGTAAGATTGAGATTGTCTTGGCAACGTTTCAGCGAGGTCTCACTCGACATTCTCAGGCTGGTGTTTTTGGCTTAAAATGTGGCCGGAGCTGCCGTCTTTCTATAAATCTTGGTGTGTGTGTGTGTGAAGTGCTGGCTTTGTTTCAGTAAGTGGATTGATTGGGTATGTGGCTGTATCATGATTGGTAGATTGGTGCTGATTGGTGCCGGCTGTGGGTCCGTTGTTGTTTTGTGTTGTAATGGCCTGGGTGGTGGGTGGGTGGGGCTCGTTTGTTTACCAGGACTGGTTTCCAGATGTCTGGTAGGCAGGCGATGACATGACGATACCTCCTGCCTACCAGACATCTAGAAACCAGCCCTGGTAAACCATCGAGTCCCACCCACCACCCAGGCCGTTACAACACAAAACAACAACAGACCCACAGCCAGCACCAATCAACCAATCATGATACAGCCACACACCCAATCAATCCACTTAATGAAACAAAGCCAGCACTCCACACACCCCCACCAAGATTTATAGAAAGACAGCAGCTCCGGCCACGCTTTTAAGCCCAAAACACTAGCCTGAGGATGGTGAGCGAGACCTCGCCGAAACTTTGCCAAGACAATCTCAATCTTACATGGGAAAAGGCCCAAATAGAACAAGACCAGCACACGCACACGCACACATACACGTAATTGAACTGTGCATGTGCATGCAGCAGAAGCACAAGCAAACAGGCAGTAAAGCCGGCTGGAACCCACCCCTGGTATTTATAATGCATTCATGGCTTTACTCACAGGTGCACATGAGATTTTGCTAGTTCTCTGAGGTACCACACAAATGAGAAGAGGGCTATTTATTTATTGGAAGCCTACTGATTTACAGGTAACATTGCAATGTAACAATTGCTCTATATATCTATCTATTTGAAGTGGTTGACCCAAACATTTTTCACTATGATACTGCAAACTGCTGACAAAATTACAGGCCTGCAAGATTTTTCCAGTGTGAAAGTTATTCCTTCCTGCCTGATTGAAATGAACACTTTTTTCCCCTCAGCGAAACTGAGGGAAAAGATAGAGGCAAAATGTGAATATTATTTTATGCCCAGTTCTTCTGAAAAGAAGCAAGACCCAAGTTGAAATGGATCCATTTTTTTTTCAAATTCCTACTTTATATGATCAGAAAACTGATTAGGTTTTATATCCTGACCAACTATAAATTATTACCCATTATTATATGTTGGACAGCAGATTCATTGTTCTGGAAAAAGAGTTATCAATTCTCTTAAAGTGTCATCATCTTCCTTTACTTCTTCTGCTATCTAGTTGGAATACAAAACATGCTGGACTTAGTATGAATGAAGATACAAAAGTATCCTGAGAAATTCAGCATATTAATAACAAGAATAACAGAAACATTTGAGGGGCATGGTGGCTTGCATGGTTAGGATGCTGGCTTGTCACATTCAAGACTCAAGTGCCACCATGGAGGAGGAAGGGGTGAGCTCCTGTCCTTTGTTCCAATTCTTGCTGGGGACATGAAAGGAGTCCCCAAGTGGGCGTTCCCTGAGCAACGGTGTTGTCACTGGCAAATCCTTTCAACCAGGAAGCACCTCGGTGTTTCCAACACGAGTGCAAAAACAAAAAACAAACCCAAAACCATTACAAAGGCTGACTTCCTAGAGGAAAATATGATCACACTGAACACTCAAACCATCTTATCCCAAGGGCATATGCACTATCTGCTCTGCTAATAAACTCAACATGCAGGTAAAAAGTAAAGGTTCCCTCACACATATGTGATGTGCTGGTAGTTCCCAACTCTAGGGAGCAGTGCTCATCTCTGTTTCAAAGCCGAAGAGCCAGCACTGTCCAAAGAAGCCTCCGTGGTCATGTGGCCGGCATGACAAAACATTGAAGGCCCACAGAGTGCTGTTACTTTCCCACCAAAGGTGAGTCTTATTTTTCTATTTGGATTTATAACATGTAGGTAGTCCTCTGTTAAGGACCATTTCTTCAGTGATCATTTGAAATTACAATGACACTAAATGAGGAGACCTGTAACTGGTCCTCAAGGTTGACGCTGTTGCAGCATCCCCACATACACATGATCATAATTTGGGTGCTTGGCAATTGGGTATCAATTTTGACAGTAGCAGTGTTATAAGAATTGAACTTTAGGAGTTAGAAAGTGGAATGAAATAAATGCTTTAACCAATGAGGAAGCACAAAAAACCTTCTTCCTTCCAAAAAACCTTCCCTCCCCCCACCCCCAAAAAGCTTCACATGTTAATGGTTGGTTGGATGAATATTTACATTTGAACCAAGTCATTATCATGAGAAAGAGTTCTAGCCTGTTCCTCAACACTGTTCTACATACTGGTGTTGATAATGAATTTCCAGCTGTTTCATTCTGGATCCACGGACACCTTTTAGACCAGAGTCTTTTTGACAGATCTGTCCTGGGCTAGTAATATTAAGTCCCCGAATCCCACTGTTTACCAGCCATGTAGATG
Organism: Thamnophis elegans; assembly: GCF_009769535.1. Classification (NCBI taxonomy): domain Eukaryota; kingdom Metazoa; phylum Chordata; class Lepidosauria; order Squamata; family Natricidae; genus Thamnophis; species Thamnophis elegans. The sequence goes on along the minus strand of NC_045542.1, from coordinate 131,958,449 downwards.
TTGGAAGAAATCTTGCAGAAATTTGGCAGAGAGCTAATGCAAATGTCTTTGCTAAGAAACAGCTGCAAGTCAGTCTACTTTTGGCTCTGGCCTGACTACACCTGGAAAATAGACCTTGACAGTTTTTTAATTGTGTTAATGTATATCACGTTAGGAAAAAGCTTTTTACCCCAGCAATGGTGTCAAACTGGTATGTAGGTAGTCTTAGCTTATGGAGATCCACTCTGTCTAGGGAAATGATCAATGTTATTAAGATTTTAGGGGCTGTAGAATAACAGCCCTGATATCAAAGACTGAATCCAAGTTAAATATCCCCGAAGTCAAGGATGTCATCTTTCTTTTTCCTTCAGCTTTTGGAAAAATAAATTTGCTAACAGGAAAGAGAGTTTATGGCATTTACTGTATTTTCTGCCCATGTCTTCTTGAAACCCTACATTGTTGCATCACAGGGCTGATTGATAAAATTGTCACCGGGCAGAATAAAAATAATACAAAGTCATTCTTACTGACAGATATTGATTGACAGTTGGAAACTCAAATATAACTCACAAAAGAATAATTCATATTTTTTTAAAAAAATGGTCAGGGACTAATTTTGTATTTCTTTTAAACCCCTCTACCTGGCCTCCAATTCAGTCCTTACACTTCTTGAATGAAATGAGTGAAACCTGGATTAGAATGAGGAAAAAGGGAACAAAGATTATCTTCGTTTCTTTTTAACTATTGGAAGGAATGAACGACATAAATAACAGCTCTTGCACTTGTGCATTTATAGCTTTGAATGAAATTAGCTTTCCTTG